>NC_135619.1:27619032-27921129 GCF_053574225.1 Canis aureus
TGAAGCATGGTGAACTGTCCAAAATTGTCACAACAAAGTTGTAAATTAGGAAGATCACAGGCAAAAGGTCATTGCCTATGACAGCTAGGATGGCGTCTGTGAATTTTGAGTGAGATATGGTGGTAGAGTAGTGGAGCAAAAGACAAATGAGATAATAAGGTTTGATTGAGAAGGAGAAAAGTCTTAGTAGGTCATCAAGTGTGGGGAAAAAAGCAAAACTGCTATTGAGTTTTACCTATGTGTAAAATAGAATGGCAAATATAAAATGGAATACTTTAACAATATTATACCACCATCTCAGTATCACAAAGACAATTTACAGTGTAAGAATAAAACCATAATGTTTGTATTTCCCACAGGCCCAATTTTTGCAATATTATTTTCTACTGTCGTTCATCGTTATTTTAAAATTAACTTCCCTAAAATTCCATCTTTTTTTTTCTTTTCCTTCCTTTTTTTTCCTGTTTCCTCTTGTACAGGTTTAGCTTTGCCAACTTTTGTACCACATATGCAGAAATCTCTTGCAAAACTATCGAATCCCTTCTATAAAAATACAATCAAGGTTAATTGCCCCAGCATATAAATATGCTTACATGAACCCATATTTTAAATATAGAGATAAAACAACAGCATTTTTTTTCCTCCCACTGCAGCCTCCTCTTGTCTTTCCTTTACAGTTTAGTGATCAGAAATAACGGTACACTCTGTAAGCCATCCTTCTGCACCTGCTTTGCAATCCTCAGACCACAGCAGCTTGGATTCTGTCTTTTGCTTGTATTTATAAAAGAATAAGGCAGGAAAAGAGGAGATGGTAAAGTGCTATTTTTTTGTCATTATTTTGATCTTTTGTGTCTCCTTCAATCTTAATTTATCTGCCTTTGCTTCCATGAAATTGTAAAGATCTTAGGAAATTATACTCTTACTCTACATTTCAAAACAATATAAACTTATTACATCCCACTAATATACTTACCACACTTATGAATATAAACACACATCCAAACATGCACATAAACAGAATGTTCAATTTGTATGTATATTCTAATAGTCCTCAAAAAATAGTTAAAATCCTTCTGTCATTGTCATTTAAGTAACCCCAAATAGGGCAATATTTTGATACAAAAACAACATACAGATTATTTTTACTCAGCTTTTAGCTCAAGAAAATAAATAATTTACCTTTTAGCTCATTTGAGTTGTCTGATTCATCAGTTACTTTTAATTAGCTTCTATTTCAGCATCAATGTGAACTTATTTCCCTACCTCTTTCCCCTCAACCCTGATATTTGGTTAACACAATAGTCCCATATTATTAGAGAGAAATAATTTTTCACATTTAATTTGATGACCTATAAAATAAAAGTACTAAGATCCTATTGATTATGCTGGATTTACTCAAAAGAAAATCATATCTAGGCACGCCTGAGTGGCTCAGCTGGTTAAGCAGCTGACTTTGGCTCGGGTCATGGTCTCAGGATCCTGGACTCAGCCCCATGTCAGGCTCCATGATCAGTGGAGAGTCTGCTGAAGATTCACCCTTTCTCTGTCTCTCTCCCTTTGCACCTCCCCCACTCATGCATACATGCTCTCTCTTTCTCTCTGAAATAAATAAATAAAATCTTTTTAAAAGATATCACATCTATCTCATATGATTTTGGTAACAGACTCTTAATATTTTGAAAAGTTTTGAATATTTGCATCATTTCTTCAGTGCATGTTGAGTAGCATTGTTATAAATTAATTGAACTTCCCTGAGAGACACTCCAAAGCCCAAGGTAAGAAAATTAAACCTTGAAGCCTTTAGTTTTAGAAAGGAGCTATTAATGTTTTCTAAATAACAGGTGTTGATATTTTTAGGTTAATGTTAGCCAGGAATTTAAAGCAGTTTGAATTAAAAATTTAAACTTATCTGTTTATATGCAATAGATACTATTTAAGATGGAAGAAAGTTTGTCATCAAAAGAAAATAACCTTCAATAACAATGTAATTATGTATATGAAATAGCTCTGAAAAACACAGATGCAAAAGTCCTCAACAAAATATTAGCAAAACAAATCCAACAATGTATTAAAAAAATGTTCACCACAATTAAGTGGGATTTATTCCAGGGATGCAAAAGTGGTACAATATTCACAAATCAGTCAGTGTGATCTATCACATAAAAAAGAAAATGGTTAAAAAACCATATGCTTATCTCAATATATACAGAAAAAAAATTGCCAAAGTACAACATCCATTCATAATAAAGACCATCTACAAAGTAGGTTGAAAAGGAACATACCTCAACATAACAAAGGCCATCTATAAAAAACATAGCTAACATCAGACTCAACGGTGAAAAACAGAGCTTTTCTTCTAAGATCAGCAACAAGACAAGGATGTTCACTCTCACCACTTTTATTCAACACAGTACTAGAAGTCCTGGCCACAGCACTTGAACAAGGAAGAAAGGCATCTAAATTAGTAAGGAAGAGTAAAATCCTCACTATTTGCAGATGACATGATATTCTATACAGAAAACCCTGAAGACCACCAAAAAACTACAAAACCTGATAAATGAATTCAGTAAAGTTGAAGAATATAAAGCTAATATATAGAAATCTGTTGCATTTCTATCCATGAATAATGAAGTAGCAGAAAGAGAAATTAAGAAAACAATCCCATTTACAAATGCAGCAAAAATAATAAAATAACCAGGAATAAACCTAGCCAAGGAGGTGAAAAACCTGTACTCTGAAAACATTAAACCACTAATGACATAAACTGAAGATGACACTAACAAATGGAAAGATATTCCATATTCATAGATTAGAGAAGCCAGTATTGTTAAAATATCTATACTACCCTACAGATTTAATGCAATCCCTAATTAAAATGCCAACAGATTTTTCACAGAACTAAAACAAATACTACTAAAATTTGTATTGAACCACAAAAGACTCTGAATAGCCAAAGTAATCTGTGAAAGAAGAATAAAGTTAGGGGAGCCTGGGTGGGTCTGTTGGTTAAGTTTTCAACTCTTGACTTTAGTTCAGGTCATGATCACCTGGCTGTGGGATCAAGTGCTATGTCAGGTTCTGTGCTCAGTGGGAATCTGCTTGAGATTCACTCTCCCTCTCCCTCCGTCCCTCAACTCCCAACCTCTACAAATAAATAAATAAATCTTTTTAAAAAAAGAAGAAGAAAGTTGAAAGTATCACAATCCCAGATTTCAAGATATACTATAAGACTACTCTAAATAGTACCTCAGCACAAAAACAGTCACATAGATAAATGGAACAGAATAAAGAATACATAAATGAACCGTAGTCTATATGGTCAGTTAATCTATTACAAAGTGTTCAAGAATATATAATGAAGAAAAGACAGTCTCTTCAACAAATGATACTGGGAAAACTGGACAGCTATGTGTAAAGGAATGAAACTGGACCACTATTCTACACCATACATAAAAATACATTCAAAATGGACTAAAGACCTAAATGTGAGACTTGAAACTATAAAAACCCTAGAAGAAAACAAAGGCAATGATTTCTTTAACATTAGCCATAAAAACACTTTTCTAGATATGTCTTCTCAGGTAAGGGAAAGAAAAGCAAAATTAAACTACTAGAGCTACACCAAAATAAGATGCTTTTGCAAAGTGAAGGAAAACAATAAAACTAGATAACTTGCTGAATGGAAGAAGATATTTGAAAATGATATTATACCTGATAAGGGATTATAAAATATAAAGAACTTACCAAAATATATAAAGAACTTATACAACTTGACATCAAAAAACATAAGCATAAATAGGGCACTGGGTGGCTCAGTCAGTTAAGCATCTGGCTCTTGATTTTGGCTCAGCTCCTCACCTCAGGGTTATAGAGTCAAGCCCTCCATCAGGCTCTGTGCTAGGCATGGAGCCTGCATATGATTTTCTCTCCCACTTTCCCTCTTCTTTTCCTCCCTTCTCTCTTTCAAAATAAAAAAAGCACAAATAATCTGATTAAAAATGGGTAGAAGATCTAAACAGATATTCTTCCAAGGAAAACATAGAGATGCCCAACAGACGCACGAAATGATGCTCAATATCACTCATCATCAGGGGAATGCAAATCAAAGTCATAATGAGATATCACCGTCCACCTGTCAGAATGACTAAAATCAAAAATTCAAGAAATAATATGTGTTGGTGAGGATGTGGAGAAAAAGCAATCCTTGTTCTCTGTTGATGGGAATGCATATCGGTGCATCCACTGTGGAAGAGAATAATAAGGTTCTTCAAAAATTTAAAATAACACTACCATATGATCCACTGATGTCACTACTGGATGCTTAACCCAAAGAGAATGGAAACACCACTTTGAAAAGATATATGCACCCTTATGTTGACTGCAGCATTTACAACAACAAAGCTATGGAAGCAGCCCAAGTGTTCATCCCTAGATAAATGGAAATGGGTAAAGAGGTGGTATACACACACATACACACACACATATACACACATAGGAATATTACTTGGCCATAAAAAGGAGTGAGATCTTGCTGTTTGCAATAATACAGATAGACCTACAGAGTGAAATGCTAACTGAAATAAGTCAGCCACAGAAAAACAAATACCATAAGATTTCACTCATATGTGGAATTTAAGAAATAAATGAGGGCAGCCCCGGTGGCTCAGTAGTTTAGCACCGCCTTCAGTCCAGGGTGTGATCCTGGAGACCAGGGATCAAGTCTCACGTCGGGCTCTTTGCATGGGGCCTGCTTCTCCCTCTGCCTGTGTCTCTGCCTCTCTCTCTGTCTCTGTGTCTCTCATGAATAAATAAATAAAATCTTTTTAAAAAATAATTAAAAAAAAGAAACAATGAACAAAGAGAAAAAAGAGACAAAAAAACCAGACTTTTAAATGCAGAGGACAAACTGCTGGGGGCCAGAGTGGGGTGTGTAGAAAAACAGTGAAACACATGAAGAAGAGCAAAAAAAGAACAGAAAAGAAAATCACCTTCAATAATAATAATAATATAATTATGTACAAGAAACTTTGAAGTTAAATACAAAAAGCAGTAATGCAGAAAAAAAAGAAAGCAGTAATGCAAAGTGCAATTTAAAATGTAATGCTAAAACAACAGTAAAGCAATAATGTTTTTGTATAAAAGAACGATCTTGTAATGTCATTCTCCAATCAAGGTCTTAACTTTATAGAAAACTGAACACATAACAGCAAAATATTAATCTAAATATCTTCCACAAAATGACATTTTTGTGTCCTATTTTTCTTAAGGGAAATAGTATAAAAATTTGAAGTTTTATTACATGAAGCTTTCTACATTTGCAACTTTGAAGTTCATCAGATATACTTTTCATTATTTTCACCTGGAAGTATAATCTACTAATATCTACAGCTAAAACCTTAAATACTCTTGTATGTTTTATAGATGGAAAAAATACACATTTCACTGAATCTAAGGTTGTTAACATTTTTTTTTCTCAAAATAGAACATCTGATGACCTCTTGTATGTGTGTATGCCCGAGAGGAACCAGTCTGAGTCAGCCACCAGTAATCTACACCCTCCTGTATCTACATGGACATTCTCACATCAACCCTTCACCATATTCTTCCTGGTATTTCTCAGGGGCAGCTGATCTGCACAGTGGGAATATTTGAAAGCCCATCAAACATTTCATTAATCTCATAATTTGCTCACAGGGATTTGTATGAACTAAGCTGGGTACCTCAACTTGAAGATAAATATTATGGGGAATTGCATCCCCAGCCCCAGGGTATGAATGAGATACTCTATACACAACTTTTCTATTGGATCCTATGGTACTTCCCAAATGGTTTCTGACTAAAAGTTGAATCATGTCTCCAAATAGTATATTTTAGAAAAATAAAAAATAACTACTCCAGAAACTTCTAGGGCTAAGCCTTAGACTATCAACAACAAAAACAAAAATCTGAAATAAACACACTCTTGCTTTGATGGCACTGTTCTTTATGGGCATTGAGTCAGTGTGGGGGCACAGTGAAGGAGACAGAAACTACTGTAACACTGCAAGAGAGAGCAGCATTTAATCTTTAAAACCTTTGATTAGGTCTTTTCCCTCTAAATCAAACTTGTGAAATGGCTTCCTCCTAATAATGTCAGAAGCCATGTATCATGCAGTCAGTGAACCCTCCAAGGTTCTTTGAACCACATCTTCCTTGCCTCTTATGAATTATCACTGCATCTTATGAGATCAGGAGTCCTGAAACTACAGGTATTATTACATCATTTTTTACCCCTTCAGGCTGAAATGTATACCTAAATACACTTGTCATTATCTGAAATTAAGAGTTTTTCAGCTTTCTTGGAAAGAACTTAACAAAGCTACATGCAGCAAATACTAACTAAAATGAAATTCATCTCATCATTGTGCTGTTACCTTAATCACAAATTGGGTATTTAGAGACGGCCATTATTTCTTCCAGTCTAGCTCATCAAGGAAACAAATGAGATTTACTACAGAATATGCCAAAAATGAAAACTTCAATTTGCTTCTTCCAGAGTGGCAATGGCAGGCAGAGAATCTTTAGGATTTGGCCTGCCAATTTCCCCAATGTTTCTCTCCACTGAGAAATCACTGCCACTGCTTGTGACTAACCCCAAGAAGGACAACGTCCCCAGCCTGTCAGAAAAATGCCTTTCAGAACCCAGAATGCAGAAATCAGTGTGACAGTGACCCACACCCAAAGTCCCCTTCTAAACAGAGCAGAAGAGTGATTATCACTAAGCAAGAATGAGTCAGACTCCACTCTCCCGGACTGAGAATTTAGCAAACACCAGAACATGGGTAACACATGTGATTTTGACAATCTCTAGTTCTCTAACTCAAAAATGTATATATTTTTTTATTTCCATTTAACAAAATGAGACACTTTACAGTGAGGCTTAGTAAATTTCAAAGTCTATTTTTAATTTTACTCTAAAAAACAAATTTTGTTTTGTTTCATTTTGCCATGCTGCAACTTCATTTTTAAAAGGCCAGATATTCCTTTATATCTTTGGAATTTAGGAAGAAAGAAGGGAATACAGAAATAAAATTATCAGTCATGTATATACTGATAGGAAAAACATATTTTTATTAAATTACTTGGTACCAGGACACCTGGGTGGCTCAGTGGTTGAGCGTCTGCCTTTGGCTCAGTGCATGATCCCGGAACCCGGGATCCCGGATTGAGCCCACATTGGGCTCTCTTTGAGGAGCCTGCTTCTCCATCTGCCTATGTCTCTGCTTCTCTTTCTCTGTCTCTCATGAATAAATAAATAAATCTTAAAAAAAAAATTACTTGGTACCATAAGAGCCAAAGTAAAAACATCTGTCTAAATCATGCAATGTGAAACATAAGCAATTCTTAGTAAATATCATTCACCTTATATTTTTCTTTAAATCTTAAGCTTTGGCAATCTCAAAAACATACATTCTTTGCTTCTACTTCACAATTGCACTAATTTTCTTAATCTCAATGAATAAAGGTGGCGCTTATTTATCTGTTTTTTTTTTTTTTTCCTCATGAACTTAGGGCCATTTAAAAAAATTGATTTAGAGTCTTCTGATTTTTCTTAAATTATGTTTCTGGATTTAAATATCCCACTGTCTTCCCTGCCCTGCCAAGTTCGTTTGATAGATAAAATTCCAATGAATGACGAAGCTAATTGTGATTCAGATCACTAGCTGTGTCCACCTTTCCAGGTGCCCTATAATGAATCATCACTCATGTATTATCTTACACCTCAACTTTTACTGGCCCACTCTCCTTAGGGATTTACCTTACCAAGGCAAATATTATAATTTTACATTATCAATATAATTTAAATAAATCACTAAAACTGTCAAAGATTTAAGCAAAGAAAACTGGAATTTATTCTTTCAACAGCAATTTTCTGCCACAAGTAATTTCTCCCACACTTGTTTAACGTTATTGGTAAATAAAAACAATGAATGTGTATGTATCCCCTTAATTAAAAAGTCTCCACGGGTGCCTGGGTTACTCAGTAGGTAAAGAGGCTGCCTCTGGCTCAGGTCATGATCTCAGGGTCCTGGGATCAAGACCCATACTAGGCCTCTCCCTCTCCCTCTGCCCCTGCCCCCTGCTTATGCTTGTTCTCTATCTCTCTAATAATTAATTAATAAATAAAATCTTTATTAAGAAAAGTATCTAGGGATGCCTAGGTGGCTCAGCGGGTGAGCGTCTGCCTTTGGCTCAGGGTGTGATCCTGGAGTCCCGGGATCAAATCCAGCATTGTGCTTCCTGCATGGAGCCCACTTCTCCCTCTGCCTATGTCTCTCTCTCTCTCTCTCTCTCTGTCTGTCTTTCATGAATAAATAAATAAAATCTAAAAAAAAAATGTTCCTAGAGATAAAAAAGTTTAATCTTTCTAATGTTGCTAATTTAAAGTACTGGGTTTGGGGGCACTTGGGTGGCTCAGTCAGTTGAATGTCTGACTCTTGATTTCAGCTCAGGTCATGATCTTCAGGGTCATGAGATCAAACCCCAAGTCAGGCTCCATGTTGGTCATGGAGTCTGCTTAAGATTCTCTGTCTTCTCTCTCTGTTCTTCCCCTCTACTCCTGCATGCATGTGTGCATTCTCTCTCTCTCTCTCTCTTCCCCCAACCTCAAAAAAATAAATAAATAAATAGGAGACACTGGATGACTCAGTAAATTAAGTGTTAGGACTCTTGATTTCAGCTCAGGTAATGATCTCAGGGTCGTAAGATCGAGCACCACATTGGGATTGGCATTGCACTTGGATTCTGCTTCAGATTCTCTCTCTCTCTCTCTCTCCCATTCTGCCCCACCCCCCCCGCCTAAGTGTAGGCCTGCATGCTCTTTCTCACTCTCTTTCTAAATAAATTGATAAATACATCTTTAAAAATAAATAAATAAAGTACTGGGTTTGAAGTTGGGTTTCCTGCGTTGGAAATACTAGCATAAAATCTTGGGTAGTCTTGCCTTCCTTGTGTATAAAATGGGAACAATAAAACTTTTTACTTCACACTGCTGTAGCAATCATATTCGATAATGTGTATCTGAAGATTACATTGGCACCTGGCTCATAGCACTAAGCATTCAAAGTTTTAGTTGTTGGCAGCCTGAAATTTCCATGTATGCAACAAACGTTGAAGGAATATTACTGCTAATTAGTAAAATCATTACATTTTCTTCCCAGTAATTTACCTAAAACAAAATGAAAAAAATCTGTAAAAATGATACTAACTTTAGACAAACTGTCCACATAATGAAATGATCAAATTTGTCAACAAATCTAAACGTCTCTTTTTGAGGCCCATTGATAAAGTAAATAAATGAAAATTATAGCTGAAAATTTCAACTGAAACTGGTGCTTTTCAAGAATAAATTGACTTAGTATCATAAACCATTTTTAAATAAATAAAAATGAAAAAAAACTTAGTGAATAACAAGTAGGTATATTTACAGAGAAGTATTTCAGATAGGCTTTTATCTAATTAATCACCTAATCAGCATTCTTAGAAATATATTTTAATACTCAAAGTGCAAAGCATGCATTTGCTTTGCTACGATAATCTTAAAAAAAACCCACAAACATTTGCAAAAATTTCAAAGACATACCAAACAATTATAAAATGACATTTTCAATACTGAGGTTTCAAGAACTAAAATGAATAATGGAGGAATGACACAAGCCAAAAATGTTATTATGCAGATGAAGCCTCTATTTTAATTAAGGGCTTAGAACAAGAGATCTGAGGGTCTAAATCCAGAGCTATTTTGACATATATCAAATGTTCCTTAATTTCCAATTAAAGGCCTTTTGACAGGTTCTCATGTCGATATGTTCCTATTAGCTACCAGTACCTTTAAGTGGTGTTTTGTCACTGACCTACATTAGTATATCAAATATGACAGCAAATTAATGGCTTCACACAATAATAATTCAGATTACAATCTCTAGTCAAACATTTAGAAGAGCACCTCAATAGCATTGAAACATGAATACCTCTGCTTCAACTCTATTTGATGAGACATTAGAGAAAAATTGAATATAATAAATATTTTTAGAGATGCTCAGAATCTTTTTTTTTCTTTTTACTTAGGGTTTAGTACAGAGGCTAAACTTTCTCTTTAAGTAAATGAAAAATAATTTTGAGAGATCTAAGTACAAAGTCTTTGATATGATATATGTATACATATGCCCACGAGAACCTCAAATAAAAATTCAGGTTGGCGTGACGTTTGTCCCTATTTTTTTCTTCTTCATATAAGATGACAGGTTAAGATATGTGACCTTTTAACATTCTTGAAATGGAGACTGCTAAACAGCATGCTGAGGAGGTAAGGGCTTTTATACTTTCTGAAAGAGTTTGTCTAAAGCTTCCAATTATATTTTCTCAAGAAAAGCTTCCTATAGTGCTTGTCAGCACCGAGGAAGTCTTCCCCTGGAACAATCTTATTTTCCATAAGCCATTTACAGGCGGAGGGGTCTCAATTTGGTTATCTAGGAAAAAGTGTCAAACACTGTAAGGCCTGTTCTACTCTAGACTCTTCTCATCTATTCTTATTCTAGAGTACACAAGCATTAACCTATGATTTGGCCAAGGTATCATCTATATGATGGCTCACAAATTCAAACTGCCAACATAGACTGTGGTCTTGCCCTCCAGGTCCCTAAATCTTACTGTCTACTTGACAGTTTCTCTTGAATATCTTAATATATTCTAATACATCCAAAATATATAATATATACCTATAATTTAGGTATTACCTAAATTAATTTACCTATATTATATAATATAGCCATAACTCAACACCTCTCACTACTCAAAAAAGATGTCTTCTTTCAGCTTTCTCTGTGTCATTGGATGGCAATACCATCAGAAAAATTTCCTGTACTAGATACCTAGACCTCACCCTTGACACCATTACCAAGAGCTGTTGACTTTTCCTCTTAATTGACTCTTTTGCTCCAGTTTCAGCACAAGCATACCATCCCAAGCCACTATCATCTGTCATGCAGGCGACTACAAAATCATTCTGATGACCCCTTTCCAATTGCATCTCCAGACAACACACTAGTGGTATTTTGAAATGACTGTATCAATTCCTTAAGAATCCTCAGAAAAACAAAACAAAACAAAATCCTCAGTGGTTCCCTAATGCTTTTAAAATAAAATGGCTATGACTAGGATTGTGGAAACCCTGATAATTCTTTCCCTGCTTCCACATGGCATTCAAACTCTCCTCATCTCCCTTCCAGTCCCTGAACTTGCCGGATTTCATCCTGGCCCAAAGCCTCTGCCCATATTGTTCTCTCTGGTTCCAAAGTCCTTTCCTCTGACCTTATGCTAGTTATTGTTTACAACTCCTTCCAGTGTTTTCACCCCAGGAACATGTTCCCTGGCTCCTCTGAATAAATCAAATCCTTTACTCATGGGCCCTCAGAACAACATGGGCCTCTTCTTCATAGCACTCATCATAGATACAATTCTACATACACTTCCATAATGTAATTATGTGGTTATTATTAATTATGTGAGTCTCCTCCAGTTAGAAGTAAACTCCATAATAGCAGGAACTGTGACTTATTTTACTCAGCATTATATCCCAAATGCTTACCACTGTGTCTAGCACATGATACATTTCTTTAAATGTTTACTGAATAAATGTATGATGCAGTGAAAAACAACAGCATAGAAAGACATAGAGTACAAAAGAGGGAGGAAAGGGAGGAAGGAATGAAGGTCATTGCAAAAAAGCTACACATAATTCCTGACTATATACATACTCTAGAAGTATAATTTTACAGATTACTCAGATGATTATTTTCAAAAGTTCTATCTTTTCCTCACTGATTGTCATTCTGACAAATGGGACTAATTTAGGTTCATATCTTTCCTGATAAAATAATTTACATCATAATTTTCCTTAGCCTGAAGGCACAGCCTTTTGCTATCTTCCCCATAGTCTCTTTATTATGTGGCTATTTCTACATATGAAATATCTTAGAATGTGCTGCTTAAAATGCATATTGTGATTTATAATATAATATCTTTACTAAGTGTTACATTACAATATCCTTCTTACTGGCTGGTGGATCTTCAGTCATCTGTTATTCTGGACTAGAACAACAGACTATCTGCCTTATGAAGGCAAAGCACAAATACTGACATTTATAAATAATATCCTTGAGCTTGACAAAATTCAAATCAACCATCTCTTCCCAATCAGTCTTTGAAATGGTACATTTCCGACTTGCACACAAACTGTAAAATATCTATTATAATCTACAAAATTCTATCGGCTTTCAAATAATGAAATGGTTTCTACCTAGAGTTAGATATTTATTAGCCTGTTAAGTTTATGTCAGTCCTTCTAGTACATCAATATCTTATAAACTAAAAAAATTGAAAGTATACCCCATTTTCAATCAGCACATGCTACTGAACTCCAATTTTCAGAAAGAAGGTGTCAGGGATATTTCATCTCTTCAGGTTCATCTCTACATTTTCTGTAGACCTGCTAAAAATTAGCAGAGGTTTATTTTTCAATGATGGATACATTCACTGATGTCTTAAACTACTAATTTTGATGTGGGGGGGGGGCGGTGGGGATAAGGTAACATTATAGCCTACTACCTTGAATTATGTTGGGTTATGACAGCAGTAAAAGAATCATACTTCAAATGCTTTCAAAGTTGTTGTATTATAACAAAAAAGATGTTATTTATTATAGACTGAATGCGTAACCCCTCCAAAATATGTTGGATTCCTGACCCCCGATACTTCAGAATGTGACCTTATTTAGAGGTAGAAATTAACAGAGGTAATCAAGTTGAAATGAAGTCATTAGAATGAGCCCTGATTCATGGAACTGATGTCCTTATCAAAAGGCGAAATTTGGACACAGACATACACACCAGAAGAACACCATGTGAATAGGAAGACAGAGATTGAGGTGATTGATGCATCCAGACATGCCAAGAAACACCAAAGATCGCCGGCAAACCACCAGAAATTAGGGAAGAAGTATTAAACAGATTCTTCTTCACAGCCCTCAGAAGGAACCAATCCTGCCAATACCTTTATCTCAAACTTCTAGCCTTCAGACCTGTGATACAATAAATTTCTTATTACTCACGCCACCCAGTTTGTGGTACTTTCTTATGGCAGCCCTAGGAAACTAATACATTACTGAACAATTAATGGGAGAGGTGAGATGTTCACAACTTGGCATTTTCCCTGATAATGTGATGATACAGTCACCAAAATGGATAGGGGATAGCAACACATCCATTCATCTTTCCTTCCTCCCTGTCCCCTTCTTTTTTCTTCTTTCTTCCACTCTCCCTTCCCTCCTGTGCTATTTTTTTTCTCTCTGCTCTCCTTCCTTCTTTCCTTCCTTCTTTTAGATAGCATGATGAATATCACAGTCTCAATCTCCAAGAATGCTATTAAAAAAGAAACGTGAGTTTTCTGAGTAGAGAAGTCCATTATTTTATCCTTAAATGCAGTAAGAATAAAGGAGAAATAGTTAAAATCTAAAAATTTTATCAAAAACATAAATTCTCCTCTATTTTTCCTGGAGGGGAATAGCCTGGATTTAAGAGATTTAAGACTAACTTGAGTATCTGTATTTATACTAAAGTTAGGAGAAAGCCATCTATCTCTGCCATTTACTCGTAAAACACTTAACCCATATAAAACTAACCCAAAACTTATAAGAGTTAAAGGCCAAAGGGGACATAAGCACAGATTTCATTGTCAGAGGAGTTCTAAGAACACTCTATGGAATACTATGGAAATGATTACACCTTTCCAGGAAAAACAGAAAACACATATGTGTCTCAAAATGACATATTTGAAGGTGAAAGAAAGCAGATAGAGTAGATTGTGGTTCTGAGTGATTAGCTGGCTCTTCTTTCTTAGCTTGAGAGTGGAAACACACACACCTACACAAACACACACACCTACACAAACACACACAAACCCCAAGGTGAATTTTCAATTAGTTCTAGGTAATCCTATACATTGGCTGTTGAGGTTCTCTCTTGTGTGGTGGCAGGACTAACCAAGGTCATGGCAATTAGGACATAGTTTATTGGTATTTTTACTTGTCTTTCAATTCATTGCTTTTTGACATAGCTTGTATTCAATAGAGCATTAAGATCACATGTAATAATTACCACAAATTTTATTTATCAAATGAAATGTCTTGACCAAAAGATGCATTCCACTGCTAGTTGTCATACCCTGGTTGCCTTAAAGACTGTCAACTGAAACCCGACATCAGGCTGCTGGCCTTGCCAGTGTTCAATGCCAGTTGTCCTCAAACTGGGAATGAGGTTATCTTCTCCTTTTGAGTGGATCCTCCTGTACTACAGAAAGATCTCGCAAGAACTATTAAAGCTAACTAACAGTTATCCAGTACTCTGTGGTACTAAACTTACTATGATTTTATCTGAGCCAGAGAAAAAGGAAAAATTGCCATACTATGTAACAAGTAACAGTTTGGCTATACAAGTTAAAGATGCTTATAAAAAAGGACACAAGATCTTTATAAGGATGTAGTCACACTACATTACCAAAATAAGCTTCTACAATATTTTAGTCTGGAAAATTGATATCTCCTTTGTTCATCTTCTCTGCCATTAATAGCTATTGATCACTATTTTCAGAAAGAGAATAGCAATTGTTTAATAATTTGTTTTGTAATGATTTAACAAGGCCCCTTTCAGTTCTGGAAATTATGATTTTATAACTGCCTGATGCATTTTACTTAGACAGAAATAGCTAGGTTGTTTGTTATTAAAATGCTAAAAATGACTTTTTTCCAAAATACTGAACTTCACATGTAATAGTAAAGTGAGTAAGGAAAGAAATAGAGAGATTCCAAGATATTCTATATAAAGAAAAGTATTTCTATTCACAGTGTTCTATTTGGATTGATTCCCTGTCATCAGAGACACAGACTGATCAGACAGGGGCCCATATGTCACAAAGCATGTGTTTTTAAAAACTTAGGCAGCAGAAATTGCCATAAATGGCAGACTAACCAGTTGTAAGGGGAGGAGCCAAGGGGCCCTACATATAAAATAATACTTTTTCTTCCTTAATCTTCCTTTACTGACATGTTTTGAAGTGTCAAAATTAGGTCAGCATCTGATAGCAGTTTTGGGAAATAGGTTTGCAATGTAATTTGTTATTGCTCCATCATCATCATCATCATCATCATTATCATTATTTTAGTATTAGTGATCTCTAGAAAGAAAATAACAGACTGAAAAATAAAACTTACTGCTAAAATTTAATGAACTCAAGCAACCTGATAAGGAGATACAGATCCTGGAGAAACAACTCAATCTGATTTTATCCTTCAGGAACAGGCTGGAATAGAGGAGGCAGGGCTTTTTTTTTTTTTTTTTTTTTTTTTTTTTAATTTTTTTTTGGAGGCAGGGCTTTTAATGCAACACTACCCAAAAAAACATGGCTTGCATATAAAAAAAAGTAATTTCAATGCCATATCCATATCTCAGATTTTATGCATCATCTGTGGGTATTCAGATTTTCCATTTGGATTGACAGAGTACAATAATTCTAGATTTTATGAAGTGTAGACTAGCATTATTTTTTAAATTTTGTTTATTTAACTAAAATCTGATATTTTTTCAGCACCGTGAGCCATGATACAAATACATGAGATATTTTACCAGCATTGGATTATATTAGCATAACCGCTCCCCACACCACTCCTCGTCACCATGCTTTCTAGCACAACTCTCACTTGCTCTCACAAACACATACATCTCTCTCCCTTGGGAACTGCTTAGTATTAATAGGAAGTTTGTGGTTGCCTCAAATAATAAATGAGAGAAAGCCTTAAGACTGTCAGAGAAGCATAGGGGCAAATTCTGGAGTAGTATAAGATTCTTCTCCTCATTCAAAGATTAACTCCAGCCACTGTTTTGGAATGAATTTTGTTAAGTCGTGTATATAGTATACAGCATATACTTCCATATAACACTTTTGAGTGACTTTATGCAAAGATTCAAAATAAAGGGCTCAATCATAGTTATTCTGAAGTGACCTTTGCCTAGACTTGATTAATAGATGTGATAAAATAAACAGTTCATTCCCTAAATAGGAGAAAAAGAAAAAAGACAAAGAAAAAAACGTTGCCTATAACTTTAAAAGAATTGCTAAACATTTTCAACTGAAATGGCATCCTCAGTTAGAATTAGCTTAAAATGCAGTCTTGAAAGTGGAGGTTGGCATAAGTGAGGTGGGAATAGGAACAGAGGGAATGTAAAATTAACTAGAAAGGAATGTAGTAAGAATAAGAGCATGAAATAGCATGAAAGAAATAGGTATTAGAAAAACTCAATGCCGAATAATTCCATTCAATTCAATGTAGGAAATACTTAATTGAGCAGATACTTTATCCAAAATGTATTAAGATCTATAAGACAAAATTGTATAAAACATTTTCTCTTGTAGCTCAAAATATAATTAGAAAAGACAAATATGAGGTAACTGGGTGATGGACATTAGGAAGGCATGTGATGTAATGAGCACTGGGTGTTAAATGCAACTGATGAATCATGAAATTCTACCCCTGAAATTACTAATACATCATATATTAACTAACTTGAATTTAAATAAAATCTTTTAAAAAAGAAAAAATAAATTTAAAAAGAAAGAAGAGTAAATGCATTATTGTTGTCCATGGACCAGCTGTATCAGAATCACTGGGAATGCATGTTAAAAATGACATTATATTAATCACTCAGAAAATATTTTTTTTAACTTTTATTTATTTATGATAGGCACACAGTGAGAGAGAGAGAGGCAGAGACACAGGCAGAGGGAGAAGCAGGCTCCATGCACCGGGAGCCTGACGTGGGATTTGATCCTGGATATCCAGGACCGCGCCCTGGGCCAAAGGCAGGCACCAAACCACTGCGCCACCCAGGGATCCCTCACTCAGAAAATATTACAGTTACCTTTTATCTAGAGAAAGTCAGAATATTTTCTTTCTTCAGTGCAAATTAGTACAGACCCTGGAATTTTCTGTGGACTTTCTGGCCAAGAAGTGTTGAACCAAATCATTGTTTTACCAAAATTATTACAAGAAATTTTTTCATGACTTTTTCCTTTCTGGTTTGCTTGACAAATATGATGATTATGCAAAGGAAATTCATTCACATTTATTTTTTCACCAGGAACCTCTGTCTGCCTCATTTAGATTCAGATATAAGTTGTTTAAGTTGTGTAAGTTCTGTAAGTTGTTTAAATTGTCATCTTTTAGAAGTTGTTTGAAATTCTTAAAATGTGAAGGGTTTTGTCTTGATTTCTGCTCACTAGTTATCTTACCTTGGTTAGAAAAGAAATGATGCAAAGTGCTATCAATGTTCAGCATCATATGAAGAAGTGAAGGAGAGGAGAGTGAGAAGGGAGGGAGGGGAAATTACACAGCCTTCAGAATAATTAAATAAAAAAGATGCAGGCTCCATATATGACAAAGCAAACTTGGGGGAGACAGAGCAAGGAAAAATAGGCTCATGTATCTTAAGAAAAAACAGAAGAGTACTATTACAAGACTAAATAACAGGGCATGACAACAGTGTCCCAGCAAAATTTTGGAAGTACAGGCGAGCCTAAGCAGCAGAGGGAATAGGAAAGAATAAGAAGTAGAATGTGCTAAGAATGAGATCGGGAAATCACATGGAAGATATGGGCATGACAGGTCACAGATTCTGATTTGGGGGTTGGACACTCAGGATCTGACTTGATTTCTCAAATTACCCTTAACTAAGAAACTGAAATGGAGAATTCAGCAATGCTTAGTCATGAATCTGTCACTGGGATGATTGTACCATTCACTCATCCCAGAAAGCAGACATCTCAATCATGAGAATCATGGCTTCATGCCATGAGAAGAAGCTGTGGGGCTGGGTGACAGGCAGGGTCAATCCTTTTTCTCTTTGACCATTTATCATCCTAAGATAAGCATCTGCATTAAAACCTGCAGACTTTTTTTTTTTTTTTTTTTTAAACCTGCAGACTTAAAGAGTCTATCTTCTGGATCGGGTGACCCAAGAAGCTGTATTAATGACTGACATTCACAATAAAATCTGAGAATCTGTTTCCTAATACAAAAACACTTTGGAAAGTACTGTAATAGATCTTCACTTAGCATAGCAAAGGGAAAAGGGAGGAAGAAACACAATGAAAACAGGAGGAATTCTGAAGGTGATCTCTCTGAGAAACTGGGACTGTGCTGACCTTTTCAAGACAAGTAGAACTTCATTGGGCACGTGCAGGAAAGGAGGATAGATATCAGGTGTAGGGTATAGCTACCACAAAATAAATCAAAACTCTGAAGGATATGTAAATATCCAATAATGGAACAGAATGAGAAAATCAAACAATATGACAGGTAGGCCAAACTAGTGAGGGCTATGAATTCTGGATTCAGGATCTAAGACCATATACTCTGGACAAACAAGGAACCACAGAAGGTTTCTGAGGATACATACGACTAAATCAGATTAAGTTATAAGGAGGCCAATTTAGGTGAGACGAACTGCAAGAGAATGCCCTTGACCACTGTGGGGGATTCTGTTGGGGATAAAAGGCTCAGTTAAGACACAGGTCAAGGGATTCCTGGGTGGTTCAGTCAGCTAATCCTCTGCCTTCGGCTCAGGTTAAGATCCCAAGGTCCTGGGATTGAGCCCTTCATAGGACGCCCTGCTCTGTGGGGAGCCTGCTTCTCTCTCTGCTCCTCTCTCTTCCCCTGCTTGTGCTCTCTCTTTCTCTCCCTGTGACAAATAAATAAAATCTTTTTTTTTTTAAAGACACAGGCAGTGTGGAAGATCCCTCAAATGCATTTGGAATTCTAGACTAAGGAATGTGGGTTTTATTTAGCTATATGTTAAGCATGGGGATGACAGCAACAGACAGTAATGCAAGATGGAAGCAATGTGAATCTGAAAATAAATTTATGTGGAATTAACAGAAAAACTTAAAGATCTCAAATTTCTGCTAAATCATCTATTCAGCAGAATGATGAATGATGTCGAAAATCACATACTCCACTGAATTGTATTATCCAGACACATTCTCTCCACCCATATTTGGCATCCATAAAGATACTACTAGTAATATTTAAAGTGGATGTTATATGCTTGCCATGTGCTAGGAACTGTTCTATGTACATTATACATATCAATTTAATCCTCACACTACTTCTCTGATAGAGGTACTATTCTCCTCAATTTGCAGATAGAGAAGAAATAGAGATTCAGAAAAGTAAAAGAACCTGCCCAGGGTCACAGAGCTGGTAAGAAGTAACCACTGTACTATTCTTTGCCTTAAATACCTTCTAAAGTATTCCTTTCCACTACATTTTCCTACCACTGACCTAGTCAAAGTTACTCTCATCTCTTACCTAAACTACACAACAGTCTCTGAATAGCTGTTCAGCCTTTAGTTTTTATCCCTTCTCAAGCCACTCTCCATTATGCGGTTACATCAGCTGTTCTGAAATGCAAGCCGCAGCATTACTCTGCCCTTAGGCGAATACAATAGTATACACATACACACACCGTTGTAGCATTCTGATAAACTCTTAATCACAGAGAGAAATTCAAGCAAATCGGTTATAGCTTGTCTTGGCTTTAAAAATAGAGATATTAAGTGTTAACGATCCCTGGAGTAGAATAATGTATTATTCGTTTCTTTCTACAGAGAAATCATTAATTTTGTTTCACCGAGGACATTTTTATCAGTCAAGGTCCTGTCAGGAATCGTATGCCGCTCTCAAAAAAGCATGATTAAAGAGGTATTAATGAAGAGACTGTTTACCAAGGAAAGGCCAAAGATAAGGAAAAAGCAAGGAAGTAAAAGAGTGGGACTAGTGAAAGTGGGAAGCCAATCCCTAACCGGGGTCTGAAGATACAAGGATATCTACACCTGGCTAGACCAGTGGCCAGACAGGGCACCAGAACAAGGGCCATTGTTAAGGCAGAGGAATGGAGCTACTAACAAACTGTGGCTTCCTCAGAGAGTAAGCTAGGTGAATAAATTCTTAGTCTCCTACAAACCAATCTCATCCCCTTTGGTCTCACTAGTCTAATGGAATTAGAAGCTGGAAGATAAGGGGGCCCACTGGAGTCAGCCCACACAGGTCAGCTTCTCAAGGAACAGAGGAAGGGAGACAACAGTGGAGAGTGTGAATGGAGTCACTAATGGAGGAATATCCAGCCATTTGTTTTTGATATATACCAGTCTTGTTCTTGACATTAAATTATGTAAATTAAAAAAATAAATAATGTAAACTAAGGCCTATGTGAATATAAGAAACAAGCATAGCATCTGACACTCATCAATAGAAAGGCCTGTTGGGCTTCCATTTCCCATTTGCCTTACTGCTAGACTCGTCTTGCCTCTCACCTACACAAAAATCAAGGATTTTTGGCAGGTAGAGACATGTATAAATGCTTACTGCCAACAAATCGTAATGCAAATCGTAATGCAGAGCAAAACCAGATTAGTGTACTCCTCTTCCAGAAATACCACTTTCTTTACCCCTAGTGGCTCTTAGAATTGCTACCGAGATAATTTATTCACACTGTATAATATAAACTACTACACAAGACGTAAATATAATTACACACATATATGTACATATATGTGTGTGCATGAATGTTTTCATGTTTTTAAATATACCCAGCTCTCTATTATATATTTCACATAAAATTACTCACCGTTCATATAACTCTGGATAATGTATATCATCTATAGTTAGCACAGAAGAATCCTGATGCTTGAAGAAAGGTAGCAAATAAAAAAAAAAAAAAAGTTCACAAGTTCAGGAAAAGGTGGAAGCTAGAGTTCAAATCACAGGAACCTAATGCTAAGTTGCATTCTTAGTCACAACATTTTCCCACCTATAACTGCTGAATCACATAGAGAAATGTACTATCATACCTTTCTTTCTGAGACAACAAACAAAAATGCTGCTTACCCTATGATAACAAAAACAAATTCAGTCTTCTCTTAAATCTCTTTCATGATTAAAGGATTGAAGTGATTATTTAAACATCACCTTACATGTTTTTATTTTTTTGATCTGAGTACTCCACCATAGCAAAAAGAAATAAACAAAATCACCATCTGGAAGACAATGTGCATTTAGACAGAAATTCCTGAGGAAATAAAAGGGAAAGATTTTCTCCACCCTGTGTTGGTCACTCACTGTGAAACCCAGTATTTCCATCAACCCGGGGAAAATTTAATGATCAGCTGATGCAGTAGAAAAAAGTGTGAAGAGAGGATAATCACGTATGAGGGGATCTATTGTTTTTCTTCTAGAGTCTACAATCTAAATATATGCTAATATCATGCTTCATTTTAAAGATGGTAAGTAATACAACTCAATTTTTACAATGTGCACATTTTATGTGCTCCTGGAAGAGCCGCTGTTCACACTACATTCTCACTGCCTATCCTCCTGGAACAAAGTGGCAACTGTGAATTCATTGGTCTATCTGAAAGAACCCTGTCCTCAATGTGTATGTATGCAGCTGGTTTTGATATTTTTAAATTTGTCCTTGTTTTTATTCTTCCAGGTATCAGATGTGATTGATAGCAAGCAATCATCAAAGAAGAAGCCTGGCACAAAATATGTTACTGGAGTCATTTCCCATTATAAATATATGACAAAAACTACAAGTATACAACTCCAGTGTTTTTGAAATAGAAGTTAAGGATTTGTTTAGGACCTGCTGCCCCATTAACCAACTCAGATTGTGAAGAATAGAAGTGTTTTGGAGCATGCTGTGTCCTCCAAAAAAAGAAGATAAGAATTATGGCAACATGGGTAACTCACGTTTTGGATAAAGTAAACAGAGGAGGTGTTACACACTTCTTTATTTTTGGTTTTGATCTTAATTGCTTGCTTGATAAATACCACATATGTGATAGTCCATTAAACTAATCAATACTTTTAAAATGGTGTATATTATTTAAACTAGAGGAAAAATTCACAAGCCTAAGGGAAGAGATCAGGTATCATCTGGAAGAGACTAGGCGTTAAAAACAATAAGGAGAGAGAGATGGATTCTGCTGAGAACCAGAATGGATGGAATGCAGGAAACAGATTTTTTTTTTTTTTAAGAAGAGAGAAAGATATATACATATTCTTTGGGAAACTTCCCATTTTAATATTGGCAACTGATGCAAAAATGTTTGAGACACTTTATACACAAGTAAGTATTCAGTACTCTAAGCCACACACATGTGCAGGTGGGCAATAGTCCACAGACCCCCAGCTGTGCCTTCAATTATAAATAAAAGACATCATTCTTATGTCTGCAACTGTCTTCTCTGTCATTTGGTTGTTTCTTGATTTTTTTTTTAAGATTTTATTTATTTATTCATGAGAGACAGAGAGAGAGAGAGGCAGAGACACAGGCAGAGGGAGAAGCAGGCTCCGTGAAAGGGAGCCTGACATGGGACTCGATCCCAGGTCTCCAGGATCACACCTTGAGCTGCAGGCGGCGCTAAACCACTGCGCCACCAGGGCTGCCCTGTTTCTTGATTCTTAAGGTAACTTTCTCCATTTCAGATTTCTAGGTTTCAGATTATCTTCCAGTAACAAACCTCCACAATCTGTTGTGGGTTGGTTGGTTGATTTTCACTTTGAGTTAACAAATTATGTAACTGGATCAAACCTTTCTTCACATGATTTACAGTCTAAGGTAAGCAAAATTTTGCTGTTGTTATTGGATTCAAGGTGACTCAGTTATCATTATTTCTCGCACTCTTTATTCCATGTAAGACCTTCCTAAAGTCAAACTGTGCAGCATCGCTAGACTAGCACTTGCATCCCATGGGGGTTTTATTTTCTTAAATATGGCTTATTTTGGAAGGAAGGAAGGAAGGAAGGAAGGAAGGAAGGAAGGAAGGAAGGAAGAAAGGAAGGAAGGAAGGAAGGAAGGAGAGAGGGGAGGGAGGAAAAGAGGAAGAGAAAAAAGAAGAGAATAAGAACATAGGTGAGGGTGCCAATCTGCTTAGAAGAAGGCTCCAGTGAACCTTCTATACATAGTTCTTGGCATAGAAAAATAGGTGCTTCTGTACAAGCTGCTCAAGGTTGATGGTCTTCAAAACATCCCGATAATGAACATAGTGCTTGTCTATAAGATTCATGGGTGGTTTCTTTTCTTCCAGATACAAAAGTAGAGGTGTTTATAGTCACTCAATAGGTTCTTCTTTTTTTTTTTTGTGACCTCTAAGAAATTTCAAAAACTATACAAGTCATGAATACTGGATTGTACATTCTTAAATTATCACAGTAAAAATGCTGGGTGCTAACAATTATGAACTAATTGCTGCTAGTGACAATGTACAACCTGTTGTCAAGGGAGAGTCAGAAACAGATATCAAATCAAGAATCACAGAAGTCTAGCAATCATCGCATAATGAGAAAACTGAAGCAAAGAAAATTAAGTGATTTGCCCAAAGTCACTCCTTTGGACTTGACAGTATAGGCTTTAAAAGTTCAAAATGCTAAATAGGAGGTGAAAGAATTTCTCTATATTTACAATGAGAAGAAAAAAACAAATACTTTTAATGCACAAATCAAATGTTTCAATACTATTCAAACTGCTATTTTTCTATTTTATTTTCTTGAAATAGCTGCCAGGAAACCACTTGGACCAGAAATACTAAGGCAGAGCAATTTGAAAGGAAGAATAGTAAAATGAATATATCCACATCTATATGTATATTTCATTAATAGTGATTTTAAATGGGTTCAATTTCGCTCATTTTTACAAGTTACAGGTTACCTAATCAAAATTTTAATTTACATCAGGTACCTTATACGTCAATTTGATTTATTTTTACAAACCTAGATTTAAATTTATATACACTTTGGGAATCACTATTATTCCTCTATTGTTTGTGATACATTAGTCTACAACGCAATTTCTACTCGAAGCATTAACTGCCATAGTTTCAGGTATGTGACTATGCTTTAAATAACTGGAATATACAATGAAATACAGAGAAAGAAGGATATATCTTTCAAACAGTATTTACGTGACATGCCTCATAATTCAACACAACGTCAAAGGGAATAATCCACACACATTTGGTAAATTTTAAATTGGAAAAGCAGAACTCTGATAGTGAAATGCAGTTATGCTTTTGAAAAGGGTGTTTTTTTTTTTTTTTTTTTTTATTATTGGTGTTCAATTTACTAACATACAGAATAGCACCCAGTGCCCGTCACCCATTCACTCCCACCCCCCGCCCTCCTCCCCTTCTACCACCCCTAGTTCGTTTCCCAGAGTTAGCAGTCTTTACGTTCTGTCTCCCTTTCTGGTATTTCCCACACATTTCTTCTCCCTTCCCTTGTTTTCCCTTTCACTATTATTTATATTCCCCAAATGAATGAGAACATATAATGTTTGTCCTTCTCCGACTGACTTACTTCACTCAGCATAATACCCTCCAGTTCCATCCACGTTGAAGCAAATGGTGGGTATTTGTCATTTCTAATAGCTGAGTAATATTCCATTGTATACATAAACCACATCTTCTTTATCCATTCATCTTTCGTTGGACACCGAGGCTCCTTCCACAGTTTGGCTATCGTGGCCATTGCTGCTAGAAACATCGGGGTGCAGGTGTCCCGGCGTTTCATTGCATTTGTATCTTTGGGGTAAATCCCCAACAGTGCAATTGCTGGGTCGTAGGGCAGGTATATTTTTAACTGTTTGAGGAACCTCCACACAGTTTTCCAGAGTGGCTGCACCAGTTCACATTCCCACCAACAGTGTAGGAGGGTTCCCTTTTCTCCGCATCCTCTCCAACATTTGTTGTTTCCTGCCTTGTTAATTTTCCCCATTCTCACTGGTGTGAGGTGGTATCTCATTGTAGTTTTGATTTGTATTTCCCTGATGGCAAGTGATGCAGAGCATTTTCTCATATGCATGTTGGCCATGTCTATGTCTTCCTCTGTGAGATTTCTGTTCATGTCTTTTGCCCATTTCATGATTGGATTGTTTGTTTCTTTGGTGTTGAGTTTAATAAGTTCTTTATAGATCTTGGAAACTAGCCCTTTATCTGATATGTCATTTGCAAATATCTTCTCCCATTCTGTAGGTTGTCTTTGAGTTTTGTTGACTGTATCCTTTGCTGTGCAAAAGCTTCTTATCTTGATGAAGTCCCAATAGTTCATTTTTGCTTTTGTTTCTTTTGCCTTTGTGGATGTATCTTGCAAGAAGTTACTATGGCCGAGTTCAAAAAGGGTGTTGCCTGTGTTCTTCTCTAGGATTTTGATGGAATCTTGTCTCACATTTAGATCTTTCATCCATTTTGAGTTTATCTTTGTGTATGGTGAAAGAGAGTGGTCTAGTTTCATTCTTCTGCATGTGGATGTCCAATTTTCCCAGCACCATTTATTGAAGAGACTGTCTTTCTTCCAATGGATAGAGATGGAGTACTTCCAAATTCGTTCTATGAAGCCAGCATCACCTTAATTCCAAAGCCAGACAAAGACCCCGCCAAAAAGGAGAATTACAGACCAATATCCCTGATGAACATGGATGCAAAAATTCTCAACAAGATACTGGCCAATAGGATCCAACAGTACATTAAGAAAATTATTCACCATGACCAAGTAGGATTTATCCCTGGGACACAAGGCTGGTTCAACACCCGTAAAACAATCAATGTGATTCATCATATCAGCAAGAGAAAAACCAAGAACCATATGATCCTCTCATTGGATGCAGAGAAAGCATTTGACAAAATACAGCATCCATTCCTGATCAAAACTCTTCAAAGTGTAGGGATAGAGGGAACATTCCTCGACATCTTAAAAGCCATCTATGAAAAGCCCACAGCAAATATCATTCTCAATGGGGAAGCACTGGGAGCCTTTCCCCTAAGATCAGGAACAAGACAGGGATGTCCACTCTCACCACTGCTATTCAACATAGTACTGGAAGTCCTAGCCTCAGCAATCAGACAACAAAAAGACATTAAAGGCATTCAAATTGGCAAAGAAGAAGTCAAACTCTCTCTCTTCGCCGATGACATGATACTCTACATAGAAAACCCAAAAGTCTCCACCCCAAGATTGCTAGAACTCATACAGCAATTCGGTAGCGTGGCAGGATACAAAATCAATGCCCAGAAGTCAGTGGCATTTCTATACACTAACAATGAGACAGAAGAAAGAGAAATTAAGGAGTCAATCCCATTTACAATTGCACCCAAAAGCATAAGATACCTAGGAATAAACCTCACCAAAGATGTAAAGGATCTATACCCTCAAAACTATAGAACACTTCTGAAAGAAATTGAGGAAGACACAAAGAGATGGAAAAATATTCCATGCTCATGGATTGGCAGAATTAATATTGTGAAAATGTCAATGTTACCCAGGGCAATATACACGTTTAATGCAATCCCTATCAAAATACCATGGACTTTCTTCAGAGAGTTAGAACAAATTATTTTAAGATTTGTGTGGAATCAGAAAAGACCCCGAATAGCCAGGGGAATTTTAAAAAAGAAAACCATATCTGGGGGCATCACAATGCCAGATTTCAGGTTGTACTACAAAGCTGTGGTCATCAAGACAGTGTGGTACTGGCACAAAAACAGACACATAGATCAGTGGAACAGAATAGAGAATCCAGAAGTGGACCCTGAACTTTATGGGCAACTAATATTCGATAAAGGAGGAAAGACTATCCATTGGAAAAGGGTGTTTAAATGTGCCATGTGTGTTTCTCCATCTACGACAAGATATAATCAGAATAACTTGTATTCCCAGGTCAAGTTCAGTCTTGACATTAGGCAGAGAACCAAATCATAATGATTCATACTTCACTGCAGCTACAAGAAAAAAATCAAAGATATGATACTTAGATCCAAAAACCTATGTAAATGATTTCTCAAATAATTCTGTAGAATGTATTTCCTTTGTGACACTTAAAATATATAGGAGTGAAATGTGGAAACAACTCAAATAGTTCTACTGGACATTTTCCAGATTTCTCTCCTATCTAAATTCCTATCTTTCAAAAAGAAAAGAAAGACAGAAAGGCAGGTTTTATGAAAGAATTATATATTTATGGACTATGTAACCTCTCTGCATATATTTGTGAGTTTTAGACCTATATTTGGCCATTATTACTGAACTTTAGACTGGGCTAATTTTAGAGGATTTTTTTAAACAACTTTATCAAGATATAATTGATATACAAAGAAATGTACATATTTAATGTGTACAAATTGATGAATCTGGAAAAATGCAAATATCCATGATGTCATCACTACAATTCAGAGAATAGACATATCCAACACCTCCAGAGTTTCCTTATGTCCCTTTGTTTTTTTGGTGCGCATATGGTAAGACCACTTAACATTTGATGTCTTCTTTTTTTTTAATTTTTTATTTATTTATGATAGTCACACAGAGAGAGAGGCAGAGACACAGGCAGAGGGATAAGCAGGCTCCGTGCAACGGGAGCCTGACGTGGGATTCGATCCCGGGTCTCCAGGATCCTGGGCCAAAGGCAGGCGCCAAACTGCTGCGCCACCCAGGGATCCCCATTTGATGTCTTCTTATACCATATTATGAAGTGTATAATACTGTATTGTTAACTATAGTCAACAGAACTAGAACTTATCCATATAGCAGAACTGACACTTTATACACACAGAACAATGACCCTCCATTTCCCTTCTGCCACCATATGATCCAGCAGTCCCACTTCTGGATATATATCCCAAAGAACTGAAATCAGATCTCAAAGAGAAATCTGCATTCCCATGTTCACTGCAGCAATATTCACAACAGCCAAGATATGGAAACAACCAAAGTGTCTATCAACAAATGAATGAATAAACAAAATGTGGTATATACACATTATGAAATACTATTTAGCCTTTAAAAAATGGATATACCAGTAGGACATTATACTGAGTGAAATAAGCCAATCACAGAAGGACAAATACAGTGTGATTTCACTTACACGGGATATCTAAAACAGTCGAATTCACAAAAGCAGAAAATACAATGGTGGTTGACAGGGAGGAGAGAAGGTGAGGAAGGGCAGAAAGGGGCCTCAAAAATGTGCCAACCTTGTTTTTATTGATGTTTAAAAATCCAATTCTTGGGGCACCTGGGTGGCTCAGTGGTTGAGAGTCTACCTTCGGCTCAGGTCATAATCTGCGGCCCTTGATTGGGTACCACATCAGGCTCCCCTGCAGGGAGTCTGCTTCTCCCTCTGCCTATGTCTCTGTCTCTCTCTCTCTGTCTCTCATGAATAAATAAATGAAATCTTTTAAAACTCCAATTCTTCTTAATGCAGGATAAGTTTACTAATCAAAGTTTTCTTTTTATAATGAAAGTTTTGTGAATTGCTGTACCAGTCCATGAAAAATTTCATTAAAGATCAATGACAAAAAGTTATGTTATTTTAAAGATGAACATACATAGCTGCATTACTTATATAAATTCTTTTAAAAATTAAAAAGCAACTGTTTCCAACATTAAAAGAAATCATATTTTATGAAAAAACACTCTTCTTATAAGATGACATAATTCTTCAATCAAATACTCAGATTAGAAAGAAAATGTAATTTTCTGTATTTAGCCCTGAGCAGCTTGGTGTGAAGCATGGAAGAAAAATCAACAGAAAAATTACTCTATATGTCATTATGTCAAGAAATGAAAAGGCGCTAAAATAAAATTTATACTGTAGAAATTAAAATTTAATCTACTCATATACTGTTTATTTTATAAACAGAGATATCTAAAAAAAGTTATTCCACAAAAATGTTCCTCTTGATAAACACACACACACCTTGTAAACTCTCTTATGTTCTCATCTCATACCTCAAGCAAACATATTTCCTCACTTTTCTCAAATCACTTGACATTATTCTGGGTTATTTTAATACTTTTCTGGGAGTCTCCTTAACACTGCTTGATTTTTGCTAACAAATTAGTCTATTAGGATAATAAGAGGGAGATGTTTATTAGAGTATTTGATAATAGGATTAATAAAGACCATTAATAAGTGCTTTATTTTGTATATACTTAGTAACTGGATCAATGACACCACTAATGATTAATTTTCCACTAATGATTAATTCTGTCCATTAGTGAACTTTAATTTCCAACTCTCATTTAGTATAAAGAGATATTTTGGCATAAAGAAGTCAAACAATTTAACTAAGGAGACACAGATAATGGAATAAGAGGAAATAAAATCCAGTTGTTCTCATGACTAGTCATAAAATCTTCTACGTCTTCTGCACATAATTAAGTTTGCCTATGCCCATTTAGGTCATCCCATAAATCCTAGATTTAAGTCAAAACTCCTCCAATAACTCTCTGTTGATTCTCTACAAGCTGGTTATATTCACTAAGCCTCAGTTTTCTCATTTGGAAGGCTGAAGCATAGACAACTCTGAAGTCTTCCATAAACTCTCACATTCAGTTAATCGGTGATTAGATGGTATTCAGTAATTGGCCAAGTAACCACATAGGCCTTACTCCAGTCAATCTTGGCAGCTGCATGTAAGCACACATTATCAAAATTCAGACATGTGACCCTGTCAAGAAAAAGAACAGCATATGTCTTACAATGTAGAAGAGAGGGAAGTTTGGTCCTCACCAAGTCATATGCAAAGAAAAAGGTGTAAAGTACTTTAAAGGAATCCAAGACTGAATACAAAGCCAGTTCAACACTAATGTAAAATTTCTTTCGAAAAACATTGTGAGGTTGCCTAGCTGGCTCAGTTGGTAGAACATGTGACTCTTGATCTTGGGCTTATAAGGCTTATAAATTCAAACCCCCCATTGAGTTTAGAGATTTAAAAGAAAAAAAAACTTAAAAAAAGAAAAACATTGTCAGTCTTAAATTTGAAGTCAAAATTAAATTAAAAACCAATTTAAGAAGTTAAAGTTCTAAAATCAATAAAAGACTTATCAGACTCAACACACAAAAAACAAATAATCCAGTTAAGAAATGAGAAGACACAAACAGACATTTTCCCAAAGAAGGCATACATATTGCCAACAAATACATCACTATAATTAGGGAAATACAAACCAAAACTACAATGAGATACACCCTCATACCTATCAGAATGTCTAGGTAACAAAGATGTGGAGAAAGGGGAACCCTCTTATACTGTTGGTGGGAATGACAACTGGTGCAGCCACCCTGGAAAACAGTATGGAGTTTCCTCAAAAAGTTAAAAATAGAATTACCCTACAACTCAGCAATTGTGCTATTGGCATTTGCCCCAAAGACATAAAAATACAAGGATGTCTGGGTGGCTCAGCGGTTGAGAGTCTGCCTTTGACTCAGGGAGTGATCGAGGTCCAGGGATTAAGTCCTGCATTGGGCTACCTGCAAGGAGCCTGCTTCTCCCTCTGCCTATGTCTCTGCCTCTCTGTCTATCTCATGAATAAATAAATATATTTTTAAAAGATTTTATTTATTTATTCATGAGAGACACACAGAGAAAGAGAGAGAGAGAGAGGCAGAGACACAGACAGAGGGAGAAGCAGTCTCCATGCAGGGAGCCTGATGTGGGACTCGATCCTGGGTCTCTAGGATCACACTCTGGGCAGAAGGCGGCACTAAACCACTGAGCCACCAGGGCTGCCCAAAATAATAAAATTTTAAAAAATACATAAATATTGATTCGAAGGGATACATGCACCCCAATGTTTATAGCAGCATTACCAACAATAGCCAAATGAAAAGAGCCTAAATGTCCATCAATTGATGACCAGATAATGAAGAGGTGATGTGCATGTGTATACACATATAAACGCACACATGCACACTGATGCATACAATGAAACATTACTCAGCCATCAGAAAGAATGAAATCTTGCCATTTGCAACCACATGGATGAAGCTAGAGTGTAAGTGAAATAAGTCAGTCAAAGATTTCACTCATATGTGGAATTTAGATGCCAAACAGATGAACACAGGAGAAAGGAGGAAAAAAAGGAGAAGGAGGCAGGGGCGCCTGGGTGGCTCAGTTGGTTAAGTGCTCTACTCTTGATTTTGGCTCAGGTCATGATCTCAGAGTCTTGAGATCAAGCTCTGTGCAGGGCTCATGCTCAGCTTGGAGCCTGCTTAAGATTCTCTTTCACCCTCTTCCTCTGCCTCTACTCAATACCCCCCACCTCAAACAAAGAGAGAATGGCAAACCAGGAAACAGACTCTAAATAATAAAGAACAAACTCAGGGTTGATGGAGGGTAGGTGAGTGGGGAATGGGCTAAATGAGTGACGGTATTAAGAAGGGAAGGGCACTTGCTATGTGGAGCACTGAGTGTTATATATAAGTGATGAATCACTAAATTCTACTCCTGAAACCAGTATTACACTGTATGTTAACTAACTAGAATTTAAATAAAAACTTGATAGCAACAAACAAAAAAAAGAAGATAAAGTGTCACAAAGTATCATAATAGTAAAGGATTCATTTTTTTCCAAGAATTTTAAATTTAGTTACATTCTAATATATAACCATAGCAGATAATTCAAACAGAATAAGATTTGTGCTTTATCTCCAAGGTATAGCAAATATCAAAATCCTTTATTTTGAAAAAAAAAATCCTTTATTTTGGCTATGATGTCTTGATCACTAGAATCCAATGATCTAACAATTTTTATTTCAACAATATGAATTTTTGATTTAGTGATATAACACAGAATTAGCTTTTAGAGTTACTGAATTTAATTATAGTTTTTCTATCAATGATAAATCAAATGACAAAAATAACCTTTCTCCTTCATTTCTCCCAATCTCCATCCTCAACCTTGATGTTCACACATACACAAATTCAATAATTCACTATTATATAACCTAAAAAAGTGATTTCACAGATATAATCATTCCAAATCTATTTAAGAAGCAAAATGTGTTAATGTTTATATTCAGTTCTGTTGGGGCACCTGGTGGCTCAGTGGTTGAGCCTTTAACTGGATAGCCTTTGTCTCAGATCCTGATCCCTGAGTCCTGGGATCGAGTCCTACATCAGGCTCCCTGCAGGAAGCCTGCTTCTCCCTCTGCCTATGTCTCTGCCTCCCTCTCTATGTCTCTCATGAATAAATAAATAAAATCTTCAAAAAATATATTCAATTCTGTTTTGATCTGACAAATGAATGAGAAGAGTATCCTAAGCCCACATTTTAAAATATTCATTATATTAGTTGTAATAGTTTGTATGTGAAAGGATTTCTCAGTTCCAGGTTAACAAATAATTAAAATTTCTGGATTCCTGTGTAGGTTAAGTTATGGTTAAGATATTCCCTCTAGCAATATGCTGGTGTTCAGAATTTGAGGGAATCACAGCTCTCAACTGGGATGATAATAACAACCTAAAAATAAGTCCATAATGGAGTTATGACTCATCACACTCAAAAGGTGATACCTAGAACTGTTTGAAATCTTCAGGTGACATATAAAAACAAAGCAAAAATCTTCCTGTTTTTTTGAGGGAAAGCTCTATAGTACAGACTCACTGGAGAAAAGGGGAAAAATATAAAAATCATGTAGATTTGAGATATAGCAAGCAGAGATTTTCAAACTCTGGGTCAAACGAATTTGGCTCATCCATGATAAAACACAAATTATGCATTCTAAAAATCCTTTTAGTAGGAAATCTGCATCTAAAGTGGATTGAATCTGTTTTGTTTAATGTCATTTTTAAAATGCAAGGAGTAAGGTAGCATGGTTGTAAGTTCAAATTTTATTTACTACTTAAATAATCACAGGAAAGTCACTGAAAAAAAAAAAAAAAGAAAGTCACTGAACATCCCTACGTATCACGTTTCTGCTTTAGTGGGGAAATAGTGATACCTTATAGAATAGTTAATAGGATTAATGAGATAATCCCTTCGAACTGCATACCATGAATAGTGGCTATATTTTCAGGTTTACTTAAATACATTACTCAATATTTTTCATTATCTCAATGTTTAAAAACAAATGAAAATTATGTTTATTTGAATTGTTTATATTTTGCTAATTCTGTAAACATTGTACTAGTGTCTTCCATGGCATATTTTGAGGGTCAGAAAAATTCAGGCTGTGGCATGATTGATCATTCAAGTAGAATCAAAGGCAAGGGATTGTGAGTGCTCAGAAAGCTAGTCTGATGTGGTGAAAGGATTCCTACAGGGAGAGTCAAGAACTGATCTGACAGCAGTGAGTGAGCAATATCCATTAAATAAGCACTTAAAATCTTTAACACTTGGTTTTCCGACATAGAAGACTGTTAGGAATGTTGGGCTCCATAATTGCCAAAATTGATCACATTTAGCTTTAAAATTGGATGTTTTTAAAGGAAGTATCAAATTATTATTGTCATATATTATTATATTTACTATAAACCAAATAGCATGCCCTTTATGTATCTTGCCTCATTTAATGTCATTAATTCAAAGCTATTACTGAACATCCATCATGTGTGAACTCCTTACTCTTTATAATAGTGAGGGGCAGCAGTGAAAAAGCAGACAATATCCTTGCCCTCATAACTCCTACACTGTAGTTGCAGAGACAGACATCTTAAACAAACTAACAAATAAATAAAATATCTGCTATAGGATTTGGTGATGATCCATACTGTGAAAGGCAAAAAAAAAAAGAAAAGCATATCAGGAGGTTCCGGGATTACAATTTTAAATAGAGTGATCATGGAAGACTCTCCTGAAGAGAAGATATTTGAACTTAGTCTTAATGTAGATGAAAGAGTACACCACATGGGTATGTAGGGGAAGAGCGTACAGGCTGCAGAAACAGCAATGCAAAAACCCTGAGGTGGAGAGTGTTTATAGAATGAGGCCAGCTGAGAGGAGAGTAATATCAAATGAAGCCAACAGTTATGGGAGATCAGGTCACTTAGGACTCTCTGCTAACCACATTGACTCTGCACACGATGGGAAACCATCAGTCATTAAATAATTTTAAACAGTGGGATGATGTAATACACACACGTAACACACATTATATATGCATCATTACATATGATTCACACACGCAAGATCACTTTGGCTGCTCTGTTGAAAATAGACTGGAGGGGGACAAAACTTGAGGCAGGAAGACCAATTAGGATGCTGTCAGTTTTATCCAGACAAGACATGATAGTGGATGTATAGGTTGAATATAGAGTATAAGCAAGAGGAGTAGACAGCTATTTGTGGGGCTCAGTGAAAAATGAAAATGTAAGGTCTTTGTTGAAAAAAAAATTGAAGCATTTTAATACAGTGATATCAGAACACTAAACCAAGCACAGAGACTTTCTGAGCATGGAGCCTGGTGTGACTGCACAGGTTAACAGTCTCAGAGAATTCAAGGATAACGCCAAGGTTTCTACCTGAACAATGAAGTTTTGGAGTTTCCATTAATACCGATAAGAAAAAGTGTAGGAGAGGAAGGTTCAGGGTAAGGGGAAAGGTCGGTAAGTATGCATCAGCATTGATGTGATGTCTTTTGGAGTTCACAGAGAGATGCCAAGGAAGTAGCTAGATCTATGGTTCAGGGGTTCCAAGAGAAGTCTAGGCTGAAGAAATGTGTTTAGATGTTTGTTATTCATGTATCAATTCTCTTTAGACCTGGAGTGCATGCAGACAGAGGAGGGAAGAGGTCAGAGGATTGCATCCTGGGTAAATGAGGGGGCATCACTAAAGTAGGCATATATTGGAAGAAGGACAGAAGGGAGAGAGGGAGGAAAGGAAGCAAAAGTAAAGAAGAAATAAAGGAAAAAATAATAATAAAGAGCAGTACTGAAGAAACACAGACTCATGGGTTCTGGAGGTCAAGTGAACAAGAACCAGAGAGAAGCCAATGATTGACTTGATGATATTAAGTGATTCTCATAAATTAATAAAATGATGACTAAAAATTTACCTTTACATTTAACATGGAAGTCATAACTGACCTCAACAGAATAATGTTAGTGGAGAGGGATAAAGCCTGGCCGTGGTGATTTTGAGAAAGAAAGGAATGAGAGAAATTAACATCAGCAACTACAGAGCTGCTCAAGAATTTAGCTGAGTAGAGAAACAGAAAATGGAGAGTGGGAACAAGGAGAATATGGTAGAAAAGGTATCACTGAGAAGAAGAAATAATTGCATGCTCATAAAAATCCTTTGACGTTGGCATTATTTTTCCTATCTGACAAAGTTTAAGTAACATGGTCCAAATTACAAAACCAGTAAGTTGAAACAGTATCTAACCACAAATTATTTTATTTAAATTAAATTGCCACTTTGAAGGGCACGTGGGTTGGCTCAGTCAGTTAAGCGTCCATCCTTTGGTTTCTGCTCTGGTCATGATCTCAGGGTTGTGAGATTGAGCCCCACATGGGGCACTGCTTTCATCATGGAGACTGCTTGAGATTTTCTCTCTCCCGCTGCCCCTCCCCCCTGCCAAAATAAATAATTACAATCTTTAAAAAATAAAAATAAAAAAGCAAAGTGCTACATTGAATCACCACCTTAGATAAATTATTTAGAGTCTTAGCATGTGAGGATTTGAGGAGAGAGTTTTAATGTTAATGCAATAGCTTAAAAATGGTAGATGCTTGGGGTGCCTGGGTGGCTCTGCCTTCAGCTTCAGTGATGATCCCAGGGTCCTGATCCAGCCCCACATCCAACTCCCTGCTTCTTCCTCTCCCTCTGCTCCCCCTGCTTGTGTTCTCTTGCTCACTCTGTCAAATAAAAATCTTTAAAACGGTAGGTACTTAAGAACTCAGTTTAAATGTCACACCTTAAAGAAGAGTAGGCCCTCTCAAAACTCCACCACATCATAGACTACACTTCTGTAGCAGTACTGGAGAAAATGTACAGCTATTTCACTTCTTTATTTTTTGCTTATTTACTTAGTTTCCCAAATATAAATGAATTCAGGAATCTTTTCAGACCTGCTCATATTTTTTTTCACAGTACCTAGCACGATGCTTATGCTAGTATATACTCAGTAAACATTCACTGAATGAATAACTAATAACTTTTCTTTATTCACTCCAGACACAGTCATGCCAATATAGAGAAAAGGAATACATACCTATCTTATCTTTAGCAGAAAAAATAATTACAAATTTTTATTAGTTCTCTTCTAAAATCTGATTTCATTTATATTTCAAACAATAATACTAGTTGTGAATGTGACATTACATTAAATTATAGTGATAATGTTTTTATACAAACTGTTATTATTCACTCAGCTTCTCAAAAAAATAACCAGTGAAATAAAGTAAAAGTACAAAAAAAATGAAAAATGTTTGAAATGTCAATAGAATATGTTAAATTAAGACATGCAGACATTAAAATTAGTTCATTTTTCTAGAACTTCAGTAATGATAACACTTTAAACAATATTACATATACAGCCACAATAAGAATTATTCACAGGAATTTACTTATGAAGCATCTGCCCAAAGAATTATATTAGCTCCAAACAATAAACAATTAATTTTGCTGTTCATCGTTCTCTTGCCCACATTCTCCACCTATAGTATTTACAACATAGAGAGTCTTCAGTTAGAACATGGTTTGGGTTCCACTGACAAACCAAAAAACAAAGGCTCACATCATGAGAAAAAGAAGAAAAGTAGGTACCAGCTTGCCTTATTGGCCATGTTTCCTTCTGACCAATGTGGACATAAATCTGCTTATAAATTGAAGTTCCCATCTATCTGACTAAGTTGACAAGAATAGCAACCTCTCATGCCAATTAAATTAAGTAAAAAAGAGATAGAAAAATATGTAAAGAAAATAATGGGAAAGAGGAGTGATACTTTTAAATTTCTCAACATATGAGCCCTAGCAACTGATAATACAATACTGTTTACTGGGGAAGGAGCTGCAAAAATAAAATTGAGAAAAATCATAAAGAACTTTGATGAGGTAGGAAAAAATAATAAAAAGGAAAGGGGGGCAAGAAACTGCACATGTTGGCGAGGATGTGGAAAAAAGAAATCCTCATGTGCTGTTGGTGGGAATGCAAAATGGTGCAGCCACTGTTTTCCATAGTATGGAGGATCCTCAAAAATTAAAAAGAGAACTACCCTATGATCCAGTAATTGCATTACTGGGTATTTACTCAAAGAATATGAAAACAATAATTCAAAAGGATATATGCATCTCTATGTTTATATCAGCATTATTTACAATTGCAAAGATATGGAGGCAGCCCAAATGCCTGACTCATGAATGGATAAGAAAATGTGGAGTATACAATGGAATATTATTTGGCCATAAAAAAGAATGAAATCCTGCCATTTGCAACACCATAGATGGAGCTAGAGAGTATAATGTTGAGCGAAATCAGTCAATCAGAGAAAGATAAATACCATATGATTTCAGTAAAACTTTTTCCCCCATGTTCACAAAACAAATGAACAAGGGGAACAAAAAAGAGACAAACCAAAAAAAAAAAAAAAAAGACTCTTAACTATACAGAACAAACTGATGGTTACCAGTGGGGAGAAAGATGGAGAGGATGGGTGAAGTAGTGATGGGCATTAAGGAGGACACTTGTGATGAGCACCGGGTGATGTATAGAAATACTGAATCACCATCTTGTATACCTGAAACTAATATAACACTGCATCTTAACTATACTGGATTTAAAATTTAAAAATAAAAAATAAAACAGCTGGGAAATAGTAAAAAAAAAAAAAAAAGAAACAAAAGGAGAAAATAAATTGTTCATACGGTAGCCATTGCCTAGGTACCATCAATAATTTTCCCCCAATGTCATAATCTATGATATCGAACACTGTAGATTTAGGATTACACAGTATTCAATAGCACATGATCAGATTTCACATATTATTGTATGATTATACTTTGGGAGATATCAAGAAATATGTCACTATATTCCCCATTATTTGAAATAAGCTGATCTATAAACATTCATTTTTAAAATGTCTCAGACCCCATGATACAATTTTTTAAATTATATACACACCCAGAACTCTATACTGTAGTTTCTATTACATAGTCTGATTTTTCCTTTGGGAGTTGCTTAAATAATTTTATGGTGTAACAGAACAATTTTGTTCTTAAAGTATCTTAAAATAATCTGTATATTTACTTTATTCTTCCAAATAATCTAGGAGAGACAAGCCAAGTTTTCAGTAACTGTTATACCCTAATGGTGTATTTGTTCCTTTTAATTAGCATGTCATCAAACTAGATCATGAGGACCAGAGTAAATTAGATTTTATTGTATTTCACTTGGTCTGCTTTAAACAGGCAGTTTAAGTATATGGAAATAATTTTATTGTTTAGATAGAATATATCAAATACAGTTTCTGAAGAACTCTCTTACGAGCTTGATGGCATCAGAGGAAGGAACATGTTGCTAAAAAGACAAAAGGTATATCTGAATAGAGTCACTAGTAATATATATGTAAGTGAACTACAACATCTTCGTGTGTGTGTGTGTGTGTGTGTGTTCCAGATATTCAATTCTGAGCATAAAAGAATGATCACACTCTCAATGATTTATGCAAATTTATAGTGCAATTAAATAAGAATAAAATTTGTTAAGTGCTTCAGAGCTTGTAAAGCTTTCAAGCACTGCAAGGGAGATGGATTTGACATATTTATTAGATTCTGGTTTTAAGAAAATAGCAAAAATCTTGGTTACATCCTAAACAGCTTATGCACATCTACAGACTCTGATAGTAGTGGTGTTAGCTATCATTCAGAAATCCACTGACTCATGCTCAAAGCTGAAAATGAAAAGCTGTCCTCTTTGCGTTAGCAGATTGGTTTTGCTCTACAGTAGTATGATGTTACTAAAGCTCCAGTTCTTTGTTTTCTGAGAGTCATAAATATTAGTCTCTGTCTTTAAAAGGGCACATCATTAACCCAGTTGTATGCTGGAATTAACAACATAAGGCAGTGGTCACATAACACCTAAACAAAGAACCATGTCTAGGAAAATGTTCAAACCAGTTGGTGAACAGGAGTGGCCATTTTGGTCAATCTGTTGAGTCAAGAGTCCCTGTGGAGGTGCAGTTGTAGGTTCATGCATACCTCAAAATTCTACCTACAACAGGACAGTTTCTTTGTGCAGAAACAAAAGATATCTATTGACTCAAATAAGGGCATTTCATAGAAGCATTGCAATTTGAAAGACATAGGCTTTTCGATCTATGGTATACTATGATTGATATCCTTAACTCTGAAACATTTCCAAATATATGAAGCCCAAAAGTAAGCATTTTATTCCTGAAACTTGGTGTTAGGCAATATTAGGAGAAGCACTGTTGTTCATATATGTACAGTCCTTTATGACTGGCTCACAAAATTCTAAATTAATTAACACAGCCATTACCTTCACGAGGAGGTGCATATTCTGAAAATTTCTATAAGTCTATTAGGTATTTTAGGGGAAAAAAATCGTGATCATGTCTAGTTTATTCTGGTTGAAACTAATCACTGGTAATAAACATATCTTTGGGGGCACCTGGGTGGCTTAGTGATTGAGTGTCTGCCTTAGGCTCAAGTTGTGATCTCTAGATCCTGGGATCAAGTCCCTCCTCAGGCTCCCCACAGGGAGCCTGCTTCTCCCTCTGCTTATGTCTCTGCCTCTCTCTCTCTGTCTCTCATGAGTAAGTAAATAAAATCTCAAAAAAAAAAAAAAAAACACCATATCTTTTATAGGGACAGTCCATTTAAAATAGGCTATAATGTCTTCTTTTGTTATCATCCAGTTCATGGGTATGTATAGCATCTTTAGGGGTTGTAACAGAATGAGAGAACTGGCATGAGTAGTAAGAAAATGAATCACTATTTGGGGGATAGTTTTTATTTTAGTATTTTTATTAGATATCAAATAAGTTAATATTATTAAAGGAGATTTCATGTTTCTCATAAAGAGGGGACATAAGTTAATAAAAGTTTGGAAATAGTATACATTAAAACTTTTATAACTGAGAAAACAAGATTATGAGACTAATTTACATTTACACAACCAGATGTACATGTACATATATAATAATAAGTTTGTATACACATAGATGTTTTCCCTACTGATGCCTACTATGTAAAACAAATACCATGATTTATATAGTAATAATGGAATTCATCAAACATATGCCTTCCAAAAATGGGCAGTTAATGAATTGCTTTTGATTTTAGAATTTTATTAGGAGAAAATAAAGATATTATTGCAGTGACACTGGCTGGCCACTTGTGGAGGTTTTTCAGAGACAATCTGGACAGGATACTCATAGCTTAGGGTTCTCAGTTTCATAGATATCATGATTTTGTCACATAACCAGAGATCAAGCAAGGTATACTTAATTGGAAGGATTTTGGGTAACCAAACTCTAAAGACACTCATCATGAACCAAGGTATAAATATATTTCCTACTTATTAATGTATTATGAGAAATATGAGTGTCAAACGAACTAAATACTCATTATATATACTTGATCAGAATGGTCTTTCCCGTTGAGTAAACCAATATGGGGTATAAAAAATATCCAGAGTACTGACTTTAATCATGATTTCAGGACCCAAGGTAATTAGATAACATCAGTAGTTAGTACTATCTAGTTATGCCATTTTGTAGAATTCATTTTAATCACAGGGATATAACCTTCCAGGAGGGTTTCTAATAGTAATGGCATTTTCATTTTTTAGCACTAGAATCCAACCAATAATTCATCTCAAAATTGCCTTACAAAATCTTACTGATCTCCTAGAGTTTGTGAACTTAACCTTTATAAGAGAGAAAGTCAAGAGGATAAGCTAATTGTTTGCTGCCATTCTTTGATGCTATAGCATAGCAGATGTTAATTACAGCCTTCTTTTCTGATAAATCTGGACTTAGTCTTAGACTCTCTCACAGTAGCAAGGAATCTCTATCATTTGATTATAAATGTCATTTTGAAATTTAATTGTCATCTCAGAGTTAGAGTTCAGTTTCAGATGCATTATGTATTCAAACACCCAAGATTCAATGGCATGGAATCCTCCGAGTTTGTGGTATGTTGTTTCTGTGATTACAGACCCATCATTCACAGAATATTGATTCCTCTTATACACATAGTTGTTCTCACCCTCTATATTTAATACTCTGTAACTTCATTTTCAATGAATGTCTTATCTTCAAATTTGGGGGGCAGCTGACTGTTGCTTTCTATGTACTTAGTACCATCTGCTATCACATAATCTTGCACTTCCTCCCACGTTGATCTTATTCTAAATTTTCCTTTTAAGGAACATCGCGATTTAATGATCTGCAAAGGAACAGTTGAATTCTGCATAATAGGTTGGACTGGGGAACTATCTTTTAGGAAATACAAGTGAAGTTTCACTTGTATAGTATCTACCATAAAAAAAATCCAAAGTTTCTGAGCTTTTTGATACAATAGTATATGGCCAAATAAGCCTTTTCCTTAAATGTCATGGAGTCATTAATGCTATTTTTTTCAACACTGGTAATCATGAAATGGAAAATAAATCATATTAAAAGTATAAGAGATATCTGTTCCTTGATATGTAATTTTTTACTTTGGAGTAAATCATAAGTCAAGTTTTTGTTTTTTTTGTTTTGTTGTTTTGTCATTTTTTGTTTTGGGGTGGGTTTTTTTTTTTTGTATCACAAAAATGCAACAAATATACTCAATTCTCTGGGAAAGTCTGAAAAAGGGAAGATACCTCAGTGCAAATAAGGTTAGTTTTGATAATGCATATTTCATTACCTTAGGATATACCTGACAAATCAGCCTTACCTTAAGAGTTTTAAAATTTTATCTCAGCAAGCTTTGATGTTTCCCTGGGGAAAAGTGTTAACTTGTTTCTTCTCTTTCCCCAGAAGTAAGGGACTTTTCTTGTGTAGTTATTCTTTGGGCAGCACTGTGTAGAAGATGGAGAGCTGAAGTGGACAGAACAGCATGGAGGCCCTGCAGGAGAGGCTGGGACTAGGATCAGGACCTGGTTTAGTTAGAGATTCATAAGAACACTCTGAGTTCCCACCTAGAGATTTTACTTATTTAAATTTGCTAACAGTTCATGAAAATGTATGCCTAGCTCAGATGAAACATTTTAATTTAATTTAATTTTTTATTTACACATGACAGACACAGAGAGACAGACAGATACATAGGCAGAGGGAGAAGCAGACTGCCCGTGAGGAGCCCCATGTTGCAACCAATCCAGGATGCCAGGATCATGCCAGGATCACACCCTGAGCCGAAGGCAGATGCTCAACCACTGAGCCACCCAGGTGCCCCATCAGACAAAATATTTTATATGTGTATTTCTGTGTGGAATGAATAATAATTAATAGCTTTCTACAGATGAGGAAAATGAGGCTCATAGCTGGTGGGTAGGGGAGCTCAATACAAACCTTTGTATTTCAAGTTCAAATTCTTACATTCTCTGGTGCCTCTTACTGAATAACCCAGAATTAGAAACAGGTACTCCTTTCAGATTACTGTTTTGTTTTCATCTGAAGATGAAGCTGGTGATGGTTTTCCTCTCAAGAGAGCATTACCTATTTTACTAGGAAAAAGTCTATCAAAGGACAGAACATGTGGAGTCTTGTGACAGTATTGACATGGAGAAAGGGAGCAATGTTTTTCAGGAGGGCCTGCAGTTTGGAGAATGGTCACTTGATTGAGGCTATCCTCCTTCGAGGAGCTAAAAGTTCCTAAACCTAAGCATGAAGTAGTTTATGAGCAGAGCAAAAGGGCAGCCTAAGAGACTGTGAAAAGGGGTTTGGATTCAGGTGGCCAGAAAGGAGCCACTCACAACAGTACTAGTAAGGTCATTTCCATATTGTACTTCTATTATCCATTAAAAATTCCTGAAAGATTTAAAGGCTATTTTCTGCTGTTGTGGGGGGGGGATTTTTTTTCATACTTGATATAGATTAGTAAAAGCCACATCCTTTCCTCTGAAGTCAGAGTAGCTGGAGCAAGAAAAGCTCAGTTTGGCAGAACACTCCCTCAGGGGAGCCTGCCACAGAGTGGGAAAAGCAGGCAGCTTGGCTAGCAGGTGAAGGACAGATCTGAAGGGATCCTTAACTGAACTGAAAGGTCACATCTCAGGGAACAGGTGCTCAAGATATTGTGGATGGATTAATGAAATAACTGAGGTTACTCTGACAAGGACTATTTCTGATAATCCTTCTGGTAACATCTTAGGATACTAAAAGGAGACATGGTCTAATTCTTAAGGGACAGACTAATGAATCCTGGGCACTGCATTACATCAGGAAGGCAATGTCACCTAAATTATGAGTAGCCGTATATTATTAGCCAAAGAGACGTGAATTTGTGATGAAATGAATTTGCGTCCACATTTCAAAGGAAGGCATAACCTTGAGCAAAAAATCCCAACTCTAAAACCCAAATAATACATCCATTCTATCAACATCAGTGGATTTCACTTATCAGTCTCATCTAGAAACCACCATTCCTATTCTTTTCTCCTTTGTGTCATTTTGCTCCTAATGTTTTCACGACGATTTCTTTTTAGTTTTATCTGGAATTGATATGGCATTATTAACTGCCACAGAATGAAAATAGTTTCTATAACAAAGAAGGCAGACCCTAAGGAACAAAAATGCCATTTTCACTCCTTATCTAACTATAATGACACAACAGCAAAGTTGTTTCTCTTCCTAAAAAAAAAAAGTTTTGCATTTAGGTTATGATAATTTCATATTGTTTTGCTAATTGATTTGTTAAAGCTTTCTCTAGTGCTTTGTGTCTTTATTTTTGTTTTACCCCCTGTGTATTGAAGTATTGCAGAATTATATGACTTGTATGCATTTTAAAATGCATTAAAATGGTTATAATAATATGCAATAATTTAGAATAAAATAGCCACATGCATTTAAAAATTCAACAAACTTCTTCAGTATTCAACTCAACAGTGGAATCCACTACTTTACAACCTGACTCTTGGAGAAATCAGAAGAGTGTGTACCTCTGCACTTGTTGAATTAACTAAACTGTCATTGCTAGCCTCCCTGAGTGCCAACAGCTGATTATTATTTACCACACAATCATGCTCAACCACAATTGTTTCCCTCATGTTCTTCCCAATCTCCTTCTGCCTTCTTTATCCTTGGCATTTATCAAAAACATTTCTTCAGAGGAGTAAGAAAATTCTTTATTTCATAAAGAGGAAAGCATTTTTAGTTTTGGCATGAGCATAAGCCAAGTATTTTTCACAATGCCATATTGTCAGGACAAATGTTTTGCCTCTCACCCTACTGTTAAAGATTAGCGAGGATGGGGCCTATGACATTATTTTGTGTAAAGAACCTCCCCTCAATAATACAAGAACAATCAGTCTTGATGCAATGTTTTGCCTAGCAAAACCACAGCCAATTATGAAATAGTTTATTCTTCCTTTAAACAGTAGTTGGTATCCTAGAAAGATGACTGAAGAGTGAGCCACTCTCTTTCTCTTTTAATTCTGTTATCAAAGCCCTAGTCAATATGAGGGAACATTTTTCAAGGTATATGATGTCTAATATCAACAAACTATATACAGTCTGGTATAAAACAGAAAAATACAAATATTTTTGTACCACTTTTTAAAAAACAAATTATCTCCTTGGCTCCTTGAGAGCAGATAATTTCTATGAAACTTCTTAATTTTTCTGCAGCATATAAGATTATTATTCTGTACAGAAGGAGTTCAGTATCTACTAACCTATATAAACGTATGCATTATTTCAGTTTGTCTCTTATTTTTATATGTAACTTCACATCTAGTGGGATACTTCTATTAATAAAGCATTTTATTTAATGTCTTAAGGGGTTTATGTAAGTTAGATGGTAGTTAAGACAATGAACTAATGGTCATGAGTTAAATACGAAAAATACTTTCCCCCAAACCAGCAAAATAGCATAATTTGAAATATTTATTATATTACCATGGAATTGCAATTTAATGTAAGACTATGGAAAAGGTGTGTCAGTGTGATATATGCAGTATCAATGAATTGGTAACCGTTATTTCATAACAACTTATAAAAAAACTCACAGGAGAAATAGAGAAATGAAAGTAGAAATGTCTTAACATATTTGATCCTAAAATTCAACCTAATGTTTTATAAACAAAAATGAAAATTAAATGTCTACATTTCTTTCCTTTGGGAATTTACAACCTTTTCTAAAAGAGTTCAAAACCAATGAAAAAAGGAAGCAAGTTCTATTTAATACTTATTTTTAGCGAGGACTTGGCAAAACCAGATGCCAGGAGTAGTTCTACTGTTCTGAATACTAAATATTCAACAGATGGCTCTCCTTCAATTTCATCCAATCTGGAAATGCCCCAACAGGAAACAAAGATGGTCTTCAGACTGTCCCTTTTCTATTAAAATATACTTCCCACACGTGCTATGAATAGGAAGGTGAGAATTACAACCTCAGTCTATAAAACAATAAGTTTAAGGACTGAATCAATAGTCATTATGCAAATAAAAATCTCCCCAAACAACAGCTTACATTATCCCTTTGCAAGTGAAGTATCACAAGGATAAAAGATTTTTAAAAATCTCAAAGATGTTTTTGAATTCCCACTTCTAGTAATTTCTGGATGACAACTCTCAACTATATAGTACCTTTACAACTTACAAATGTAAATCCACCCCACCCATCCACCACCATCTCCCAACAAATAGAGTTACTTGGTTAAACTGTAAAACCATAGAGATCTGGCAATTTCCACAGCATGAGAATTCTTCCACTGTAAGACTACAGATGAATTACAATGAGGCTCAAAGAATAGTCATAAATTAGCTAACCCAAATACTAGATGTTTTATATTCTGCAGAAGTGAAGTGTGTGTTGTCTGTTTTCTTCTCAATATAAACAAACACATTTGCATATAGTTAACTTAGTAAGTTGAAAGTCATTCTATTCGAATAGTTAAGCTGACATCTATTAGAGAACAACTGGCAAGTAACATGGGAAACATTCAATAAATGGTAACTATTACTCTTATTTTAATGTTACCAGTAATCAGTTGGCCCCACTAGTTTTGTGCATCATATAAATCTGTCTAAAGGAACAATGTATTCAACTTTTGTACTTTCAGAATTTCAGCCAGTGTGATACAGCAAAACAACACTAAACCAGAAGTCTGGAGTTCTAATTCTTCTTCTTTTATTAAATCCCTTTCTTTTCGACCTTAGGCAAGACAGTGAACATTTTAAAAGTCTAAGTCCTCGTGTAAAACAGCAGTCTTTCCTATTCAGAAAGCTGTTTTTAAGAATGCATGTTATAAGGTATATAAAACACTTTACATATGACACATGAATCCTCCAACTGGATTATGACACATAGCTTATTTTTATGAATTCATTCAAAAAATATTTATTAAGCACTTATTGTGCCTGGCACGGTTCTAAGTGCTGGGAATTTAATGGTGAATGAAAATGACATACTTTCCACCCTCACAAGGCTTATAATCCATAAAGAATCAATTCAAATAAGATAAACACCAAAAATAGGCAATTATAAAGCAGTATTGCTATGTCTTTGAGCAGTTTTCCATGTCTTTGAGCCCAAGGAAGGCTGAGAAGAAATTAATGTCTGAGAATGGAATGATGAGCCTGGTGGAGGGAGAAGTGGGTTGGGGGAGTGCACCACAAGCAGAGAGAACATTCAATATAAAAGGCCCAGAGTGAGCATAAGACTATACACTTGAGGAACTGAGATGTCTGCACAGTGGGTTCTGAAGTGTAGAGAGAAGAAATGGGGAGTTATCAGAAATAAGCAGGCAGCCACCGAAACAGAGCACAGTGGCCATAATAAAAAGTTTGGCCTTTGTTTTAAGAGCAATGAATTTTAAGGTTATAAGTGACAGAGTCAGATTTTCAAGTTTAAGAGTCATTCTGAGAGCAAGTGTAGGTAATAAGTTAAGCCAGTAAGAGTGAAGGTCAGGACACTATTTAAGAGTATGGCAACAGGGGTCCCTGACTGGTTCAGTCAGTAAAGCATGTGACTCTTGATTGTGATGTTGCAAGTTTGAGTCCCATGTTGGGTGTTGAGATTATTTAAAAATAAAAGTAAAAAAAAAGAAAGAAAAGAAACTATGGGAATAACTCCAGTAAGAAATGAGGGTGGTAGGTATTAGAGAAAAAAAGCAGAAAAAGTAGCAGTGTGAATTCATAAAAGGGACAAATATTAACAGATGTTTAAATGATGGTAGTATTAAAGAACCTACATTATTATTTATTATGAGTAGGAAAGGACATAAGGGATGGGAAGAATCAGTTATGAGTCAAATGGACAAACGATCCCAGGGTGTCTGGCTTAGACTATTAGGTGGATGGTGTTGTCATTCACTCACTGAGACAGAGAACAGAAGAGGAAATACAGGCTTGGTGAAGATTATATGTTCAAATTTCAATATCTTGCATTTAAGATGCATATAGCCCCTCAACCTGAAGCACAGGCTAGAGATTTGGACTGAAGATAGAGACTGAAAATCATCAGCATACAGTGGAAGTTAGTCATGGGAATTTAACGAATGGTTCATTGACAGTATATGAAGCAAAAGAAAAAAGTGTTAAAGACATCATTATGAATAGCATCAACATGTATAGAATGGGCAAAGGAAAGAGTCCACAAAATGAGAAGAAATAGTCTGATACATAGGCATATAATGAGGAAAGTGTGATGTTATGGAATCCAAGATAAAAGAAAATGTTCAACAGTATCCAATGCTAGGAAGAGATCAAGTAAAATAAGAATTAAGAAAGGACCCCCCCCCCAAAAAAAAAGAAAAAAAAAGAAAGGTCCCTAGGAAAAAGGCAAGAGTGGAGATTTAGGTGAAGACATGAACTGATGAGGGTTGAGTAGGGACTCAGAGGTAAGAAAATAAAGTTAGAACGTAAACATACTTTGAATAAGCCTGGCTGTGACGGGAGAGAAAAACTGTGCTCTTATTGTTGTAGGAATATTTGGGATTAAAGGAAATCATTTTATTGCTGTGTGTGTGTTTGTGGGGGTTTAAGACAGGACTATCCCTCAGCATGTTTAAGTGATAATTAGGGAAATAGGAGAATGAAAGGTCCAAGATAATTTCTTGAGAGAGTTCCCTGGAGAAAGAGAGAAAGGATAAAATCCATAGTACAGCTGATGGATTTGATTTAGAAAGTAATAGAACACTTCCTCAACTCTAACAGAACGGGAGGGAGGTGGGGGGAGGGAAAAAGAGCACAGAAACACAAATCTTTGTAGATATGGTGGCATGAACTTAATGATAGAGTAAGAAACTAGTTTGCAAGCAGAGAAAAGTTGAAGAAGTTTGAAAAAGCTCCCAAGAAGAAAGAGAGAAAATCACTGAGAAATACAAAAGAATTCCTATGTACTGAGAATTTGGTTGAGATTGAACAAGTGGAGAAACTCATACAGAAATCAGATTTTTTGTATACTAGACTCCCACTGGTTATATACAGAACTAATGGTGTAAAAGTGAAGAAACTAAGTTCTTGAATTGATCTAAGGTTCAGGTATCGACAAGCAGCTGTGACAGTAGAATCCTTAACATGTTTAGATGTTTTTAATAGGAAATGGAGCTGAAAGTATTCCAAGAGCCTACCTGAAGTGACAGACCAAGACATCTAAAGAGGACAGGGAGAGAAGGAATACCAGGAGAGGGCCATAAGAGCACAGTAAGGTATACTGGAGCTGGGTTGACAAAGACATGAGTTCAAAGCCTCCTTGTCACTTTCCAATTGTTGGACCTGCAAGAGTGGACTAACACTTCTGTAAATTCTCTGGTGTGAAAAATGGGACGGATAATTCTTATCTAATAAGGTGGTTATGAGATTAAGTAAGATAACATGTAATTTATGGGAAAATGCCCCTACAGTTTTGCAACACAGGGATTAGGTAAGAGTTATGTGCTTGACATACAACAAACATTCAACAAAGATTACCATCATTACTGCTGCTGACAAAGTCAATACCATCATAAATGTCCCAATGAAAAGGAAGTTTTTAATAGAAACCATGTAATAAGTATCTCCAAATGCCAACTAGTTAAGTGAACATAAGCTTCCCTCCTTAGAAAAACATATGTAACCATTCAGTGAAATTATGCTATCTCCTCAAAATAATAGACTTTTCTTGTTTGGCTTCAACATTATTTTAGAAGAATGTCATGACTTGATTGTTGGTTTATTTTTATTTTTTAAGAAGATTTTATTTATTTATTCATGAGAGATACAGAGAGAGAGAGAGAGGCAGAGACACAGGCAGAGTGAGAAGCAAGCTCCATGCAGGGAGTCCGACATGGGACTTGATTCTGGGACTCTAGGATCACGCCCTGGGCCGAAGGCAGGCACTAAACCACTGAGCCACCCAGGGATCCCCGGTTTCTTTTTTAATTATTTTTTTAATAACATGAATTGCAGAATAAAATATACTGACTTTAGTCAGTTGAAAGTGGTGAGAGCATGATGATAAAATTGCAATGTCTGCATTCTGAGAGAAAGGAAAAAGCACTAATAGCCACATTCTCATCAATGGCCATGACAGGGGGGAGGGAGGGAGGGTAGAATTTCAGCATGAGCATGGTCTTACAGACTGAACTATAATTTAACAATGACAAAAGCAATCCCATTTGGGGGACGAGGACAATTGGCATTTTTCACTGCTTTTGTGAAAAATGCAGGTATAGAAGGCAAAGCCAACTAGTCAGGGCTACAGTGCCTGGGTTGGAGACCAGATGCTGCAAAGGCTGGAGGATAGCTGTCTTTTGAAAACAGTGGTATCAGAGAAGACTATTAGATTTTTCTTAGAACATAAGTGAAGTTCTCTCAACAACCATCTTCTACTAGGTGCAAAGGGATGCCTTCCAGACCTAGGAAATCTTAAGGTAAAGAAGTCTTCTTTTACTTTCAGTGATTCTAGAGAGTAACCAAACATGTTTATCTTTCATCACATCAACAATAGCCAGTTCAGGATTTGTGGTACCAAAGGTTTACAAAATAAAAGAGATCCCTCTTTATGAAAATATATAAAAATATATGTGTCAAATATGGTACATGGTATTTTAAAAAGACTCAAGCAAGTGAGCAGATTTGTATTAAACGATATTAGCATCAAAGTAAGACTCTCTGTCACCCTATCTGCTAATTATGATGATCAAATGATCTATATGAAAGCATTTGGCAAGAGAAATGCCTATACAAAGGCATGATTTTAACTCAGGAAAATGTACACATCTGACCTTTGACATGTTATCTACCTAAACAAAAGTAATTTTTTGAAAGATTTTATTTATTTATTTATGAGAGACACAGAGAGGCAGAGACATAGGCAGAAGGAGAAGCAGGCTCCTCACAGGGTGCCTGATGCAGGACTCGATCCCCAGATTGGGATCACACCCTGAGCCAAAGGCAAACACTCAACCACTGAACCACCCAGGTGTCCCCAAAAGTCATTTTTAACAAACATTTTAATAGCCCACTTCTGAGGAAGAGCTCCTGCAAAAAACTGCAAGTAACCCATGTGGCATAATTCGAGATCAGAGAATGCCACCATCTCCAGACATTTCCCATTAAAGGCTCAGTCATAATCAGATGTCATCTCACTGCTGATGTGATAGAATCACTGCTTCACAACACTCCCTAGGAAGTAATTTCAGCAAATTATAAACCTAAATCTATTCATGGCAATAGATCTAACTTATTGTCTACAGGAAATACAAAGGATAGAGGACATGCTAAATTTCACACACATGAAATACACAAAATGTAGAACAGGGGTAATCTAGAAGGTAACTTCCCCAAGTCCTCCCACAAATACATTTTTTTTTTTTTAGAGAGAGAGAGAGAAGGGGCATTTACAGATCACAAGAGACTTAAGTGAAATATCAACTGCATGAAACATGTGGGCTTTGTTTGCATCCTGATTCTTACAAATCAACTGCAATCCAGGAGATAATCCAAGAGATTTGATCATTAATTTTGGTGACTAATGGAATGGGGGGGATGTCTTATCACCTAAAGATAAATTATGCACTGTTAGAAATGAAAAATGAGTAATAAAATCAGTTCTTTGTGTTTTTCTCTGAGCTATAAAAGAACAATTGACCTCTCCATGCCTGTTTTTCCCCCATCTCACGTGGTGCAGTATTTCCAGAAGGCTGATCTTTCAGTTCAGGCATCAACCTGGCTCTCCCTTCTCCTCTGCCTTTTAGCTCTGCTCAGCCAGTGGGAGGTACTGGCAGGATATGAGAGGGCAGGAGAAGAGGCAAACCCAAGAACTTATTCTCCTGGCTTCCTCTGTACTGGCTGTGGTTTCTCTACCAAAGGCCAGAACTCCTGTTAGGCAGTACTCCCCTTCAGCTATGGCACTCACACGCTGGCAAGAACCACTTCTTTCTCCTGTCCTATCAGGGCCAGCTATCTTTCACCCTCTTTATTTTGACTCTTTTTATTAATTTTTTAAAATTACCCTGTTTGCTCCATCTGTTTCTTGCTGAGATTCTTATCAATACACACTCCTGTTCTTTAGATGTAGTAAATAATCAACAAAAGAGGTAACAGTTGCTTTATTATTGGATAATTGAGTTATGAGGTATGATCTTAGAAGTCTAGACTGTCAGAACATTGTGATAGCCCTGAAAGATGGGACAGACACTAAAGAATAAACTCTGCTGGGACCCTATATTGCATAAGGGTGGCTTTATCCATTTAGATTTAGGGAACTCATTAGGGCACATCTGAAAGTATGCAAAATATGCTGACCTTTTAACTAGACCTTATTAAACGTTAATCGTTTTCTGGCAGAAAGCCTATCCTTGCTATTTTGGTGAATAAAAAGTAGAATTTAATGTGAAATTCTATTCAACAGATGTGGCTAGAGCAAACGATTCATTAAGATTTATTTATAAAAGATGCCAATTTGTAGGTCTCTTAAGTATCCCTCTTCCAAAAGATTTTGCTATTTCTGATCATCCCAATCCCAGGGGAAGATCTTAGAAGTGAGTTATTTGATTTCTTGTTTCCATAAAACTCTACTGTCCAGTTATAGATATTTGATCTCCGATTACAAATTCAGTATGTTTCAAGCTCTGAGACTAGTCCTTTATTACCGAGGAAAATTTTAAAAACCTAGATCAGCCAAATGACTGAGCCAGATGACTCAGCCTTAGGTTAGCCTCATCTTATTTCTAGAAGGGTGATTTCTATCTCATTCATGTGACCAACTGCCAATTAGTCTCATTATTTCCTATCCTTTTTCTCTTCAGATTTTATATTTATTTTTTAACTTGCCACAGAAATGTTGGACTAGATATGACAAAAGACTCCATCTCCCAATCTCCTTTAGAACTATCTGTTGTTGCATAACTAAGTTTTGTCCAATGGAATATAAGTAACAGTTACAAATATAGCCTCCAAGAAAGTCTTTACGGGGTGGAAGCAAGCCCTTCTTCATGATTTCCTCCACCCTGATGACTAAAAAACAGGTAACAATGATCAGCGTTCCCACAGCTACCGTGGATAACAAATGGCTTTGAGAATAGATGAAATAATTCTTGGTCTCTGACATCATGAAGAACTATGTTAATCCTCAACAGACTTCTAGCTTCTTCACCACAGAGATAGTTCAACCTTATTGAGGTCATTTGCTATTTTTTTTTTTTTTTTGCCATGGTTGTTTAAGCAATTACTATGGTTTCCTTGTTGTTTTGACATCATGTTAGATATATCAATGTCTCAAAGATAGCACCTGTCCTGATTTAAGCTTCTTTTTATATATTGGGACCTAGACCTTAATATCCTAAAGTCAGCATAGAGATGACTGTGTGTCCATATGAACCTCTGAATATGTGCTTGACTTTATTCTATTTCTGCTCTGATACCATTCTGGAAATCTTTTTTGTTAACTTTATCACTTCTCTAAGAATCTGCCCTTTTTTTTTTTTTTTTTTATGATAGGCACACAATTAGAGAGAGAGAGGCAGAGACACAGGCAGAGGGAAAAGCAGGCTCCATGCACCGGGAGTCCGACGTGGGATTCAATCCCGGGTCTCCAGGATCGCGCCCTGGGCCAAAGGCAGGAGCTAAACCGCTGCGCCACCCAGGGATCCTGAATCTGCCTTCTTTTAAACAGTCACTTGTCACTGCCCCTCTGACCCATGATTTGCAACCCTGTTTATATGGCAATCCACTCAAGGGCACTAGTGCATTTTCTGGTTCAGTAAAAAAGTGAAGATTTCTATCTACTGGCCCTCCTTTTCTAACAAGAGTAATAGTAAAGTCAAAGAAGACAGGGCATTTTCTTTTCTTTTCTTTCTTTCTTTTTTTTTTTCTTTTTTAAGATTTATCTACTCATTCATGAGAGACACAGACTGAGAGAGAGAGAGGCAGAGACATAGGCAGAGGGAGAAGCAGGCTCCTCGAGCCCGATGTAGGACTGGATCCGAGATCCCAGGATCACGACCTGAGTCCAAGGTAGGCACCCAACCGCTGAGCAAATCAGGTGTCCCAACAGGGCATTTTCTAGACTAAGTAGAGCTCTCTAGTTAGGCTGAAGGATAGGCAGAGATTTGGAAATAGAGGGTGAGAAGATTAAGACTCTAAGGAGTCAGAACATTGATTGAACATTTGAACTATGCAAAATTACATATTTAAACATCATGTCATGTATCAAATTCCAAATATATAAAATAGAGCATGTTTTCAAAATGCATTGGTCATTTTTGTAATATATATTATATAGACATTCCTCATACCTACATACATAAAGCCTTCATTCAGAAAACTTTCCAAAGAATTTCTGAATTCCCTAATCCTACCAAGAGAATATGTCTTTAAGGTAAAGACACATAACCCTATAATTTTAATGAATTTCCATTTCAGTAGCTCTCAAGTTCCTAAGTGGTTTCATTTGGTTGCTGGGTCTGGGGAGCAGGAAGAAATTTCAATCAGAGGTTTCAATAGAAGATAAGGGAATTCTCAGAGTGTAGTGGGAAAATGAGAATCAGAGAAAGAAGAGTGATGCCCTATGCATGTAGATTTCTATTATATGATCAGGTATTCTTGAATTTCATAGTCTGTATCAAGCTGATAGGTGCCAAAAAAAAAAGTCTATCATTATGACTGGATTTTTGTTCTTTCTCCTTAGTGAACTGTAAACTTCTCAAGGGTAAGGATTCAATATCTTTAAGATTATAACCTTACTTGGTTAAGGCTCAAAAACAGTTTTAAATGAAATACAAATGGCTGAATATCATCTGCTTAGATACATAGACATCTTTAAATTGATGAATTTCTTGTATAATCATCACCCCCCATCTTGTATCTGAAAAGCTCTTCATTGCTTATGTCATTTCATCATAGGTTTCATATTAAGAATAAGTTGAGCTTTCCTTTAATTGTGATGGATTGCCAACTGACTTACAAAGAAAATAACTTCATAGCTGATTTTAGGGAAATCAGATGTTTCCAAAACACTTGAAGCTACAAATGACAACAGTAACTAGTAAGCCTCATCATGTCCACACAAAGCCTCTTATTACAGGACTTATCAATATTATATGCCCTTAAAATGAATACATAATTCCACAGGACCTATAATTCAAAGTATGATATTTTAGGAAAGAAATTTGTTTGCTATCCTGAGTCTTGGTTTATTCCTTTTTTTTAAAGTTTATTTATTGATTTAAGTAATCTCCACACCCAACATGGTCTGAAACTCAGGACCCAGAGATCAAGAGTCACATGTTCTTCCATGAGCATGTGAGTCAGCCAGGTGCTCCTGTCTTGGTTTATTATGGGAGGTGGAGATAAGAAGTTAAGTGGATTAGTTGAGATGGGATGCCTGGGTGGCTCAGTGGTTGAGCTTCTGCCTTTGGCTCAGGGCATGATCCCCAGGTCCCTGGGTCAAGTCCTATATCAGGCTTCCCCATGGGGAGCCTGCTTCTCCGTCTGGCTGTGTCTCTGCCTCTCTCTCTGTGTCTCTCATAAAAAAATAAATAAAATCTTTAAAAAAAAAAAAAGGATAGTCGGGATAACATTTATAAAATGCCCAGCATAATGCCCGACACAGTGATTTCAAAAAATAAATGTCATATTTTTTATATATATCCGTAACTTAGCTTACCTATCCCACAGGATTATTGTGAGGAATAGGTGAGATTATGTATATAAAAGCTCTTTGTAGATTATAAATTACTAAACAGATATTAATGAGAGTTTTTAGTAAAGTAACTATATTATTCCCTACATTTTAATATCACCCATTTTGTCATTAAATTTTAATACTGAGTGGTGAATATTTCAAAGCCCTTTTCGAGAAATCCTTTATTTTACAATGCCTCGTGTTTTAGCAAATAATCATATAAACCACGTATTATGGGCTGTATTCTTTCCCTCCCAAATTCATATGTTAAAAGTCCTAGCCCCGAGTACCTTAGAATGTAATCATATTTGGAGATAAGGTCTTTAAAGAAGTGATTAAGTTAAAATGAAGCCATTGTTATGGATCCTCATCCAAACTGCTGGTAGTCTTGTAAGAGAGGAAAGTAAGGCACACAGAGAGATATCAAGGACTAATCTGGGGAAAGAGACAACCATGTGAAGAGAAGCAAGAAGGTGCCCAACTACAAGCCAAGAAGAGAGAGGCCTCAGAAGAAACTAACTCTGCCAGCACCTTCATGTTGGGTCTTCCTGCCTCCAGAACTATAAGGAAATAGATTTTTGTCAACTTCCTCACGTGTGGTATTTTGTTATAGCAGCCTTAGCAAACTAATATACCATGTCCAAAAGAAGTGAAAGTTGTAAATTCATTTAAAACTCTTAATGTTCTTTCTGATTTCAGGTTAGGAAAAAAAAAAAAAAAGGCGTGTTGACTTTATTCAAAAATAACTAATTCTGTCCCACATACCTGTGATTCATCATATTCAGATTTAAAGCATGACTGTTCTCCAATGCCTTCTAAATGAGCTTCAGAACATGTTTCCTCACTCTTAAAATTAAGAGATTAGACCAGTTGAGTCTCTTAGACTGTTTACACAAGCTGCCATTCTTGAATCCTTTGATTTTGAACCAGATAAGTAAAAGTTTGGCTGAATCACTAATCTATACACCTGGTCTCATTTACGGGAAGATTTTCTTTTTCTTTTAAAGATTTATTTATTACTTCAGAGAGAGAGAGAATGAGCAGGGGAAAGGAAAGAGGGTGAGAGAGTGGAAGCAAACTCCCCACTGAGCAGGGAGCCTGACCAGGGACTCGATCTCAGAACCCCGATCCAAGGACCCCGAGTTCACAGCCTGAGTGGAAACCAAGAGTAGGTCGCTTAACTTGACTGAGCCACTGAGGCGTCCTCTCTGGGAAGATTTTCACCAGAATACAGAAAAATTAGACAAAAATAAGAATATTGCAAGGTTTTTTTAAAAATCTAGTAATACAGTTTGAAATACTTTTGTTTATTCCAAGATATTATAATTCTATTTACTTAATTTTTTTTTTTTGATAAAATGTGTCCTTTCTTTGAAAGGACATAAGTAGGGTTTGTTTTTGTTTTTAACATCGTACTTAGCTAAATAAATAGTATGAAACCTCAGGACAGACAGAATATATATCTGCATATATATCACTTTACCATTAAATTCAATAGTCCTTAGACCTAAACCAGAAGCCTGGTTTGGCCTTCTGTCCCAAGCGGCCTTGGATTTAATGCATGCTCATTCAAAGACATTTGCATCACTAAATTGAATCCCATAAAGAGAGTACTAACATCTCCTTGAATTTTGAAGTATCCTTAGTTTATTTTTCCTGTCCTTCAAGCAAGACTCCTTTCCACATATGTGTTAGAGTGAAATTATAAATAGACTTTTAAAATAATAAAAATCAAATACTTTTGAAGATGTTCAATGTGTACATACACAATGACATAGTAATTTATTACTTTTTCAATCAAATTATTGATTATATGGTGTTTATTATCTTTACTGTACCTGGGTTAGTCATACTAAGTATATTATAAGAAATGATAATTTGAGTATTGATAGTTTTAATATGCTTAATAAAATCTAGTTATTGACTGCATTAGGTGCATTTACTTTTCACTTTTGTTTTTTGACCTGCCTACACAGATTTTCCCTCCCTTGTATTTTTCTTCTGAAAAGATTTATCTGACTCTATAATGTTATAAAATTGTTGGGTAAAAAGTTAAAAGTCATCAGCTGCTAAGTATTCCCCAAAATTCATCATATTTAGTAAAACTATTTTTCATATTTTTTATCTATCAATATGACATTTTGTTTGTTATTAAAATATTCAAGGTGCAAGCTTTCTCAAAAGTTTTTTTCAAGTTTTGAAAATATGTATTATTTTATTTTACTTATTCTGAATTACTTCAAAATAAGTGCATCAAAGACTATAGCACTAATGGATTGAATACCATTAACAAACAGTATTCTCACATTCTGGAAGAGCACTTAGGACTAAAACTGTCTGATAGTTTTTATTTTGAATTAAATATATGCATCTGATGTGAAAGCAATTAATAAAGCTTTTGAAAACAGTTAAAAATTTGATCAGAGTAGCACAACTTCATATGATCACAAAAAAAGCCTCCTTTTCTCTCCTTTAGGAAAAACTCTGTGGGAGCTAAAGATATTACAGTCTTTGTTTATCATCTTGGTGATGAGATAAGCTATGCAAGAATGTCTTCTTCCACTTGTATGTACCTTATTTTCATATATTTTTATATACACTCTCAGGTTTTCACTTTTATTTTTTTTTAATTTTTATTTAATTTTGATAGTCACAGAGAGAGAGAGAGAGGCAGAGAGAGAAGCAGGCTCCATGCACCGGGAGCCCGACGTGGGATTCGATCCCGGGTCTCCAGGATCGCGCCCTGGGCCAAAGGCAGGCGCTAAACCGCTGCGCCACCCAGGGATCCCCGGTTTTCACTTTTATTAAGAATGCTTTAGTATCTGGGTTTTATCGAATTTGTATGCTCACCAAATATTGACTCCAGATCTGAGTTTCAAAGTTCCTGCTTATTAAATTATAACAGAAACTCACACAGCATGGTAAATGAAATGGTAAATACTTAAATTACTTTATAAACAGGCACTAGTTGTCTGATTGCTGAGGCTAGGACTTCCAGTACTATGTTGAACAGCAGTGGTGAGAGTGGACATCCCTGTCTTGTTCCTGATCTTAGGGGAAAGGCTCCCAGTGCTTCCCCATTGAGAATGATATTTGCTGTGGGCTTTTCATAGATGGCTTTTAAGATGTCAAGGAATGTTCCCTCTATCCCTACACTCTGAAGAGTTTTGATCAGGAATGGATGCTGTACTTTGTCAAATGCTTTCTCTGCATCTAATGAGAGGATCATATGGTTCTTGGTTTTTCTCTTGCTGATATGATGAATCACATTGATTGTTTTACGGGTGTTGAACCAGCCTTGTGTCCCAGGGATAAATCCTACTTGGTCATGGTGAATAATTTTTTTAATGTACTGTTGGATCCTATTGGCCAGTATCTTGTTGAGAATTTTTGCATCCATGTTCATCAGGGATATTGGTCTGTAATTCTCCTTTTTGGTGGGGTCTTTGTCTGGTTTTGGAATTAAGGTGATGCTGGCCTCATAGAACGAATTTGGAAGTACTCCATCTCTTTCTATCTTTCCAAACAGCTTTAGGAGAATAGGTATGATTTCTTCTTTAAATGTTTGATAGAATTCCCCTGGGAAGCCATCTGGCCCTGGACTCTTGTATCTTGGGAGGTTTTTGATGACTGCTTCAATTTCCTCCCTGGTTATTGGCCTGTTCAGGTTTTCTATTTCTTCCTGTTCCAGTTTTGGTAGTTTGTGGCTTTCCAGGAATGCGTCCATTTCTTCTAGATTGCCTAATTTATTGGCGTATAGCTGTTCATAATATGTTTTTAAAATCGTTTGTATTTCCTTGGTGTTGGTAGTGATCTCTCCTTTCTCATTCAAATTGGCAAAGAAGAAGTCAAACTCTCCCTCTTCGCCGATGACATGATACTCTACATAGAAAACCCAAAAGTCTCCACCCCAAGATTGCTAGAACTCATACAGCAATTCGGTAGCGTGGCAGGATACAAAATCAATGCCCAGAAGTCAGTGGCATTTCTATACACTAACAATGAGACTGAAGAAAGAGAAATTAAGGAGTTAATCCCATTTACAATTGCACCCAAAAGCATAAGATACCTAGGAATAAACCTAACCAAAAATGTAAAGGATCTATACCCTCAAAACTATAGAACACTTCTGAAAGAAATTGAGGAAGACACAAAGAGATGGAAAAATATTCCATGCTCATGGATTGGCAGAATTAATATTGTGAAAATGTCAATGTTACCCAGGGCAATATACACGTTTAATGCAATCCCTATCAAAATACCATGGACTTTCTTCAGAGAGTTAGAACAAATTATTTTAAGATTTGTGTGGAATCAGAAAAGACCCCGAATAGCCAGGGGAATTTTAAAAAAGAAAACCATATCTGGGGGCATCACAATGCCAGATTTCAGGTTGTACTACAAAGCTGTGGTCATCAAGACAGTGTGGTACTGGCACAAAAACAGACACATAGATCAGTGGAACAGAATAGAGAATCCAGAAGTGGACCCTGAACTTTATGGGCAACTAATATTCGATAAAGGAGGAAAGACTATCCATTGGAAGAAAGACAGTCTCTTCAATAAATGGTGCTGGGAAAATTGGACATCCACATGCAGAAGAATGAAACTAGACCACTCTCTTTCACCATACACAAAGATAAACTCAAAATGGATGAAAGATCTAAATGTGAGACAAGATTCCATCAAAATCCTAGAGAAGAACACAGGCAACACCCTTTTTGAACTCGGCCATAGTAACTTCTTGCAAGATACATCCACGAAGGCAAAAGAAACAAAAGCAAAAATGAACTATTGGGACTTCATCAAGATAAGAAGCTTTTGCACAGCAAAGGATACAGTCAACAAAACTAAAAGACAACCTACAGAATGGGAGAAGATATTTGCAAATGACATAGCAGATAAAGGGCTAGTTTCCAAGATCTATAAAGAACTTATTCAACTCAACAGCAAAGAAACAAACAATCCAATCATGAAATGGGCAAAAGACATGAACAGAAATCTCACAGAGGAAGACATAGACATGGGCAACATGCACATGAGAAAATGTTCTGCATCACTTGCCATCAGGGAAATACAAATCAAAACCACAATGAGATACCACTTCACACCAGTGAGAATGGGGAAAATTAGCAAGGCAGGAAACAACAAATGTTGGAGAGGATGTGGAGAAAAGGGAACCCTCATACACTGTTGGTGGGAATGTGAACTGGTGCAGCCACTCTGGAAAACTGTGTGGAGGTTCCTCAAACAGTTAAAAATATACCTGCCCTACGACCCAGCAATTGCACTGCTGGGGATTTACCCCAAAGATACAGATGCAGTGAAACGCCGGGACACCTGCACCCCGATGTTTATAGCAGCAATGGCCACGATAGCCAAACTGTGGAAGGAGCCTCGGTATCCAACGAAAGACGAATGGATAAAGAAGATGTGGTTTATGTATACAATGGAATATTACTCAGCCATTAGAAACAACAAATACCCACCATTTGCTTCAACGTGGATGGAACTGGAGGGTGTTATGCTGAGTGAAGTAAGCCAGTCGGAGAAGGACAAACATTATATGTTCTCATTCATTTGGGGAATATAAATAATAGTGAAAGGGAATATAAGGGAAGGGGGAAGAATTGTGTGGGAAATATCAGAAAGGGAGACAGAACGTAAAGACTGCTAACTCTGGGAAACGAACTAGGGTTGTTGGAAGGGGAGGAGGGCAGGGGGTGGGAGTGAATGGGTGACGGGCACTGGGGGTTATTCTGTATGTTAGTAAATTGAACACCAATAAAAAATAAAAAAAAATAAAAAAATAAACAGGCACTAGAAGAAGAAAGAGACAAAGGAAAACAGGAGGAGCAGAAGGAGAAGGAAGAAGGGAAAAAAAGAAAGGAAGGAAGGAAGGACCTAAACCTAGGACCTAAATATTCACATATTTCAAAACAGTAGCTGCCTGAACAAAAATGAGCTTCTTGAAAATTCTGAATTAAAGAAAAAAAGAAAAAAGAAAAATCACCTATATCAAGTTACCTGATTACAGATGAAGTTCAAATAGAATCTGGACATACCAAGTGTTTGACTTTGCAATCTTTATTTCACATAATTACTGTGGTGATCTCTCTGAGTTTTATCAATTCTATTTCAACAATATGGATGCATCATCTCTAAAGAGTAGGTATATATAATTCTATATATGTATACTAAACCCACTATTCTGCTATTCCTGAATTGTATTAGAATAGTACAATTTTCTGATTGAGTGACAACCACATGAGGTCCTCCCTTAAAGCAAATGTGACTGATGCTAATCTAAGTTGCACAAATCCTCAGTGAGGGTACTAGCCCTCCAGAGAAATGTCCTCCTTGATTTCTAAGTTGGATCTTAGGAGTTTACTTTTTTATATAAACAGTGTGAGAAGAGTTGCCTAGTAAAGTCAAAATGGAATTATTAGTAGTTTATAGGTAAAATGGGATTTCATGGTCTCACCTAAAAACTGAATTAGCATGTATAACACAGCTTTCATGACATAATATGCATGGATTCTAAGAAACAACTAAGAAAATCTGAACAAAATCTAACTGTAAACACAATAAAGTTCCTTTGGGGGAATCTGCAGTTTGTTTTCTACACTATTCAGTGGGATCTCAACTAAACAGGTGCTCAAGTATATTATCATAGAAATCAAATAAAATTCAATTCCTTCACCTCCATCCATTCCTCAATAGTATATTATTTCTGAAAGACAAGATGGAGCTCTTTCTTTTTTTTTTTTTTTTCCTTCTGGATTAGAAGAAAGACATGCCTTTGTGAGCACAGCTGGAAAATGTGCCTCTTGGTGTCCCAGCCCTGCCTTTCCCGTCTGCTCAGGTTTACCCATGGAAGCTGTAGCTGGCAGTATGCATAGCTGTTGAGGGAGAGATAACTTTGCCCAGAATAAAATGAGTGAATCTCTTCACTCCATGAAACGCATAGAGCTGACTGTGCTAGAATGGGCAGCACCACCAGAGCCATGCTGCTGACCACATGACCCCTTGCTCCTGCTAAGCTGCTTGGTGCCATGACCAGCCCTGGTGGCAGAAACTTGGGAAAGGTCAAGAAAGCTCAGCATTTCTACTCAAATAGTAATTTCTTCAGTTTTAGTCTCTTATTTCCCCCACGTTAAGCAACAGAAGGCAGTCATTCTAGATAGCAAGTAGTCACTTACTCTGTCTCTAAGTAGAAATATCACCAGACCATGGTAGAAAGGAGACCCAGAAGGAAGAGCATTAAACATGGTCTTAACCTTCTCTTTCTTGCATAGCATATTGCTTCACTGGCCCATTGTAAAGAAGTTTCCCTACTCCTTCTGTTTACAAATATTTATAGCTATAGTATGCCACCACAGCCTAATTTGATGCCAAGCCAAAATATATTCATTCTTTTAATCTTTCCTTATAAATCAATACTTCCAACTCTTTCATCATTTTTGTGGCTGTTCTCGGAAGCTCTTTTAATTTATCTAAATCTTTTTTAGAGCTGAGGTGCCAAAAACTCAATCACAAAGGCAATCTCAATAACCATGCATGCAGGAAAAAGAAAAGGGGAGGGAAAAAAAAAACAAAAAACAGCTCCAAACCATTCTTAAAAGTCATACTTCCAGTAGCTGCAATCATTGCAACACAACCTCTTCTTCCCGCAGCACAAGGGGCATTCAAGTGTCCCTTCACATAGCAGAGAACTTTCCACATTGAAGGCTTTAGGGCTCTATGAGGGAGGCAAGGAAAACGACTAGGGAGTGCTGGATTGGAGAGTCCCATGTATCAATCCCTCCTGGGTAAGAATATCTTTTCAGCAGAGAGGGTGTTGTTAAATGACAATGCCCCCAGGGACTCTGGGTATGATTTATTAGTCCACAAAATATCCAAGAAAAAAGGGATCTGTTCCAGAGTTTCCCTAGAGAGAGTGGTTCTTTCTCATCTCAGGATTGGCCAGGATGAAACTGTTTTCCATGGTCTCTCTTAGTAAAGTCTAAAATAACAGTCAAATAGATATTCCTTCCTAATTCTCTTCATCCTTCACCTGGTTACTTATATATCAGAAAGTTATATGGTAGTAAGTGGTCTATTTATTAGCCAATAAAATGGTCCATATAACATGTTCATCTGTTACAAATATTGCGTAATATACATTTTTTATTTTTTATAAATTTTCCTTTTTAAAATTTTTATATATTTATTTGAGAGAAAACGAGCCCAGCTGGGGAAAGAGTCAGAGAGAGAGACTATCCAAGCAGACTTGTGCTGAGTGTGGAGCTTGACACTGGGCTGGATCCCACAACCCATGAGATCAGAACAACCAGAGTCAAAACCAAGAGTCAGACACATAATCGACTGAGCTACCCAGGTATCCCATATGTAATATATTTTTAAAGTATATATAATTACTTAAATTTTACCTTCCAGCTAATTTATCTTTAATCAATACAGATTGAGGTCTTTTGTTGTTATTATTATTATTATTATTATTATTATTATTATTTGTCTTTGCAAAGTGAACATATTATTTCATCAGAGCTTTAAAAAATGTTATATATACCTCCATCCACATAACAATACTTTTGTCTAAGCAGATTTGAACTCCTTAAAAATTATATGTGATAGAGTATTCTACCAAATTTAGGTATATTGCAATAATTTTCAGTTTCACTTTGGCCCACTAGTTTTGCTTCTAAGGGGAAAAAAGAAAAAAAAAAGGAAGAAAACAAACTGTGTGTAAAAATAAGAACTGATGAACAGAAACCTCAATCTATACGGAAACCTCAATCTATCAGAACTGTGATAAAAGATGAGTTCCAGAATCTAATCATCTGTCATCAAATGAAGGACTGAGAGATGTAAATAAGAACTCAGTTGGAGTTGATGAGCTAACATCACCAAGGAATACAAACATAACTGAGCTATCTTCATTGTTCTTAACTTTACAGGAACAGATGAAACACAGTGGGATTAATTCATCCATTAACTATTTGAGTAATTTCACATAAACTTAAATTTCGTGTCTTTGCAATAACAGCCCATCCATCTTTGCTTCAGCATATAATAAAGCCTAGAGTTTTCAAAATCATTTATATCTTTCCTACAGATGTATGTCTCTTAAAATGTCTTCAAGCCAGTAATATTTTATTCAGTATTACTCCATTTGCAACCCACCTCTTCTGAATCATAAATCATGTGCTTTTGACTCCCATTTAATTTAGGTACACAGATGTCAATTGCTGAAGCAATTTTTATCTCACTTTTTTGACTAGGAGTAGATACTACTCAATATAAAGTCCTAAAATACTTTCCGTCTTAAACAACATTCAGAAAGGGCAGAAAAGTGTTTTAAGTTTCTCATTCTGGAAAAATAGACTAGCTTTTGAATTAAATTTAAGAGACAAAACAAAAGCAAAACAAACTCTTCATGAAATCCACCATTTTCCAGTAAATAATAGAAGACAGATACCAAAATGCTTGTAAAGGACTAATGTGTAGCAAACTTTTCACTAGCCAGGAAAACATTTAACTTAAAGTTATAATTAGTTTCTACTTTTCATACAGAATTAATTTGATTCTAGTACTACCAAAAAAATACTATTTCTAAGGTAAGCAAATGTAGATTTTCTAGTTGTGGGTAACACATTCGCAAAGTAAAACTACAGAATGATAGGTCATAAACTAACTACCAGACCTCTGTGAGGGAACCACTCTAAAAATTGTTATTCTTTTTCTTCTGCGGTTTGTTAACACCAAAACAAATCTAATTTAACAAGAGCAACAATTACATGCATGTGCATCTTGACCTCCTAATCCCCTTCTGAAATTCAGTTTCCTTGCTTGGCCAGTCTTCCTTTTGGCATTTCTCCAAATCTGACTTCAGGTTAAATGACTCTAAGTAAGACCGTCAATTACGAAGGTGATATTCTTATTATTAGGGAAAATAAAAATATATCTTTGCGAAGGTAAGATATTCTTGAAATGTAAGATTTATTATTTTCCCCTTGAGGATCAAAGTAAATTACCCTATGTTACCCACACTCTTTAAAAAAGGAAGTTACGCCACATTAATCTGAAACTGGAAAAAAAAATCTGAAACTGAGATGAATAAATGATGCTTCAGACCTAGCGAATGCTGACTTTACCAAAATGCATTCACAAATCAAATACTTCTTCCATCTAGATTAGATCACTGATCTCTATTTGGGTAAATATTTTGTAGGTCTATTTCTTATTTATGTCTGTATAAATGTGTGTAAAATTTTGTGTACAAACACTAGGGAAACTTATATACTAGTTACCATATTCCGTATTAAATAATCTCCTCAAATAAATTTAAATAATGTGCTACTCAACAAAATAGTTTGAATAGTGTATTATTCAAACTAATTCTAGTCATTGAAATATTCACCATTGCTAAATTCATAGAATTCTGTCTGCAATTTTGCAAACTACTAGTCTCAAATATCCTACCTACTCCAACTTCTCAGCATAGTAGCTAATCATTTCTTCTTTTCTTCTTTTGCTCTGGCAATACCCACTGTGTAAGACACCCCTTATGTAAACACTAATGAAAATCATATACTTGCTTTAAGTTTCCAGTTAAACTTAAACCTCAAACCTCAAATGGCACATACTTTTCTGTATTTCCATTTTACTAAGTTGATTTTATACTACCTAAACACTTATAAAATCTTGTCTCCTGTTTTTCTGGTTAATACCTTCCTGAGGGTATGCTTTTTATCTCCAACCTTATAACAAATTCATCAAGAGTTAGGGATATAACCTTTATCTAGTAGACAGCAAAACTGAAATTTAAAAATATGTCTTGGCTTGGGAAAAAAAATACCTCTTGACTTGAAATAGTCCTTAAAAGACACCAAAATAAAATAGGCGAAAAAGGAGTCACATAAAATAAAAATGATTTTTACAATTTAAAATAAACTTGGGAAGTCGGAGATACCTTTATTCTTCTCTCAAACAAAATTGTAAGCCAGAAGTCAGTGATATGACACTGGATTTTTCCTACAGGAAGTTTAGTTTAATTAAACTTAGTTTATTGTATTATTAGAGTACAATTATGACCTTTTAAAATTATGCATAAGACATTTTCAAATACTGACCTTTCTAATTCAATGAATTACTAAAATATAGTATAAAATTATAAAATCTAAAGTTAGTACATAAAGTCTCAAACACACACCCAAGTTCCTTATTTGGAAATATCAATCTCTGGGATCCCTGGGTGGCGCAGCGGTTTGGCGCCTGCCTTTGGCCCAGGGCGCGATCCTGGAGACCCGGGATCGAATCCCACATCGGGCTCCCGGTGCATGGAGCCTGCTTCTCCCTCTGCCTGTGTCTCTGCCTCTCTCTCTCTCTGTAACTATCATAAATAAAAAAAAAAAAAAAAAAATTTAAAAAAAAAAAAAAAAAAAAAAAAAGGAAATATCAATCTCTCTTAGTCATCTAAATTAATGTACTGACTCTCTCCAACCATGAATTGTATTCAAGGCAGAATTTAATATATTCTCATAAAATATTAACATTATAGTAATTAATCATTTTGGCCCCAGGCACATTTTTATATTCTAAATAGAACCAAGAGAAGCACAGAACCAGATAAATAGCTTGAGGATAATAATGCAAAAAGTAGTTGCCTAGATAGTAATATTCCTGCAATTTCCTCATCCCCAAAATGTGCTAATTGAGAGGCTGCATTTGAATTTTAAATTTTCCATAGCCTTAATGGTTTTCCAACCATTAAGAATACATTATAACAACAATGTATTCTCATTTTCATTGAAAGAGTAACAGAAAATAATATAAACCAAGGTAATTTCTAGGTCTATAACTTGATATTTTATTTTATATCACAGAATCATATTTCTCCTTTTTTGGATAAAATGTCTGTTTTTTTTCATTTTATGTCTGATAACATTTTAAGTACTCTGGTTTTTGAATTTAACATTTATAATATATGATGCAAATTTACATTATTCATTTTGAATATAATTTACATAAAAATATATAATTTCATTTTACAAAATATTCTAAGATTTTATAAAGCATTCAATACTTAGAAAAGAATTGTGAAGAAAATGGTGGTGATTACATTATCTCTAATTAGTGAATACCTTAGAAACATTATGCCCTTTGTTTTTTTTTTTTTTTAGTTTGTTTCTTTTTTTTTTTTAATTTATTTATTTATGATAGTCACACACAGAGAGAGAGAGGCAGAGACACAGGCAGAGGGAGAAGCAGGCTCCATGCACTGGAAGCCCGATGTGGGATTCGATCCCAGGTCTCCAGGATCGCGCCCTGGGCCAAAGGCAGGCGCCAAACCGCTGCTCCACCCAGGGATCCCCATGCCCTTTGTTAAACATAATGTTAGCTGAAATGCATTTAAGAAAAAAAAAGCATGAAAATATTTCTATTATTAATGGGTAGAAGATCAAACTACAATGACTGAAAGAAAAAAATAGGTATATATTTGAGTACATTAAGATTTATATGTTAAAAGACAACCAAAACAAAGTAAAAAAATGATAAAATATTTGCAACACAAATGATAAGCAAATGTTAATATCCTTAATATATAAACAGCTCCAATAAGTTTTAAGAAGAAAGCAAACAAACTTGATAGGAAAGAGCAAAGGAAAAGAATTAGCAATTCACAAAAGAAGTCTTTTAAATTGCTAATCAACATATGAAAGATGAAAAACATGAAAAATGTTCCCTCTTATTTGTAGTCAGAGAAATAAATGTAAATTAAGTCAACAGTGAAATACATATAAAATTGGCAAACTTAAGAAAATTTACTAAATCCAGTGTTGGTAGAGACACTGTGGAACAGTTACTCTCGTGAACTCTTGGTTGGGAGTATGAATTACTTAATTATTTCATGAAAATCAATTTAGCAACATATATTACAATTAAGGATAATATTGATTCAGTAACCCTGCTCTAAGGAATCTAGCCTATAGAAATTAATATATTCTTATAAAGAGCATATATACAAGGATGAGTATTGTGTAGCTTTGTTTATAGTTGTGAGAAACAGGGAGTCTAGCCTATAGAAATATATACATTACTTATAAAGAACATATGTACAAGAATAATTGTTGTAGCTTTGCTTACAGTTGCAAAAAATTAAGAGGTGAAATAACTACTTTTGATTATCAAATGTTTATATTAATTTTGTTATACCAACTTTATGGAATATTGTGTCATTATTAAGAATGAATTATGACATTTTTTTTTTTTTGGCTTGGAGGAATACACATGGTATGTTTTTAAACGAGAAAAACAATTTACATTGCAGAGTAATTCAAACACCATCTTTATCCCATTCTAAAAAGTCATATAATAACCCTTCATATGTGTGCATGTATTAATTTGTATTTTTATAAGTTTATTTGTTTTATATGTTTGTAAGCATGTGAGACCAGCATGGGATAGACATACAATAGGCAATTACCTTTGCTTATTTGGAGGGTCTGATGAAAAGGAAGAGTGAGGGAGATTATTGTTTTTCTTTATATGTATCAACACTAATTCAATGTAATGACTTTGGAAAATATTTTGACACCTTTAAAATTAAGACTGTAAAAGATAAAGTATATAAATCCCAGGATATCAGTTCAAAAATATCTATGATCCTAGCTATATATCCAAGAGAAATGAAAGTATACATCCATATGAAAATTTGTAAACATTCATAACATCATTATCTGTAACAGCCAGAAGGTAGACCATATTTCCATCAATTTGACGAATAAACTATGGCATATCCATATAATGGAGTATCATTTAATAATAATAAGCAATAACGTTTTGATACGCGCTTCAATATGGATGAACCATGAGAACATTATGCTAAGTGAAATAAGCCCATCACAAAAGTTCACATAGTATATTATCCCATTTATGTGAACTGTCCAGAAAAGACATGTCTATAGGTACAGGAAGGTAGATTAGTGTTTGGCTAGGACTGAGGAGGATGGCAAGAGGAGGATGGTGAGAGTCTGCTAAAAGGTTGAGGGTATCTTTTGATGATGATAAAAATGTTCTAAAATTAGATTGTGGTGATGGTTGCACAATTTTGTGAATATATAAAAAACATTCAAAGGTACGCATTAGTAGGTGGATTCTATGATATTCAAAAGATAGCTAAAGAAAGCTGAAAAAATAACAACCTTTTATGAATATGTAAAATGTCTCGTAACAAATTAAGTTTTAAATGTTCATGCTCATTAAACCACATACTCTATAACTGACATTAAACAAGAATAAAGTACTCCATATAAGTAAAATTTCTTGTTGATTGAACACTTCCACTTGAAATATAAATATTTTCTCTTCAATTTTAGATTATTTTAGTTATGAAAATTTTGAAACTTTGTTATAAACCTACTTGACTTCTTAAACAATGTCTAATAAAGATATATCATTTATATATTAATATAAATAAAAGATATATCATTTATCTATTAATATAAAGATTACAAAAAAAAGTTCCCCTAAGATTTCCCACTAATTTTCTTTGATAGTAGAGCTGATTAAATATACATCTAAATAAGGGTAAAAGAATAAATCTCATTTAAGAGAAAGCCCAAGTTTCCACAAATAATGTACCTGACCTTAAATGCATAATATATTATGTGATTAGTTTTGATTATTCAGATGTCATTTTCCTCAAATTGTGGTTCTTCTCTGCTTTGTGTAAGTAAGGTTGTCAAACGATAAGAAAAATGGAATATAGTATCCCAACTTTCAATCTGGGCAAGGCTCCTGATATTGTCTGGTATTGAAATTGCTAAAATACTCGTATCTATTTTTACTTCTTGAGGGATTAAAATTATTGTCAGGATATCTACTTTCAGACTGCAGCTTTCAAAACATGGTTTGTTCAGCAATGAATTCAGCCACTAACATTTTCAAACTAAACATCAAAATGGTTTCAAAATCTGTGACAGATCAATTTAGGGGTGTTATACGTGAGCAAGAAAAAGTCGCAGGTGCTGGAAAAAACACACACTGGATTTGCTTCTATGGTTTCCTGCACATTGCTTCCTCAAGCTGGTGTAAGTTATTATTTAGAATTTGATGTATGTGACCCTTTCTGTTCCAATTTTGTACTTGCAGTTGTATGTCTTCCAAAATGTATACACATACCTATTCATTTATTAGAAGTCAGACGTATTAAATATAAAACCTATTACTTGTCCCAGTGTGCCCCTTCCCAGGCACAGTCATCTTCAATTCAATTTTCTTTTAACCTGACCTTATCCCCATAACTAATCATTTATCAACATTTCCACAAAAAAAAATTTTTTTAGTGTGTTCTAGTGGTAAGAGCTTGAATTTTGAAGTCCAATAGAGTTTCTCTTGAATTCTAGCTCAGCTAGAATCCAAGCATTTACTTGATCACTTACTTAACATTCCCAAATGTATTTCCTCATTATAAAAATGGAGAAGATACTACAGCAGTCTTTCCTTACCCAAAGTATGACTTTCTTGTTTCAGTTACCTGCGGTCAACCGTGGTCCCGAAGCAGATGATCTTCCTTCTGACATATTGTTAGGTACACCGAAACCAAACGCTACATCACAGCGTGTCCATCATTCACCTCACTTCATCTCACCACGTAAGCACTTCATCATCTCATGTCATCACAAGTGGAAGGGTGAGTTGCCTTTTTTTTAAGATTTTATTTATTTATTCATGAGAGACACACAGAGAGGGGCAGAGACATGGGCAGAGGGAGAAGCAGGCTCCCTGGTGTGGAATTCGATCCCAGGACCCTGGGATCACGACCTGAGCTAAAGGCAGATGCTCAACCGCTGAGCCGCCCAGGTGACCCAAGTGAGTTGCTTTATAGTAAGATTTTGAGAGAGAGACCACATTCACATCAATCTTATTACAATATATTTTTACAACTCTTCTATTTTATTATGTTATTGTTGTTAATTTCTTACCATGCTTAATTTATAAATTAAACTGTATCGCAGGTACGCATGTATAGGAATAACTACAGTAGACATAGGGTTCAGTACTACCATTGGTCTCAGGTATCTGCTAGGGATCTTAGAACTACTCTGTAGTTCTGCAAAGGGGTTAAATTACTCACCATTAATAAAAAAAAGTCTAATACAGTGTCTCTTCCCCCAGAAAATCACTCAAATGTAGTTAATTCTCTTTTTCTTAAGTCCTTAGCCTGTGATTTCCATCTTACTCAAATCTTATACTTGACTTAATCTTTAGTCTATACCACATACTACTGTGAGTTTTATCTTTCTAAAAATATACTTCATGTCTTCACTGCTCAAAAATCTTCAATGCCAGGTTATAAGATTATCTTGCCAAATAAACTGGAAATGCTTTAGCTTGACCTTTAAGATCCTTCTTAATTTGGCTTCATCTTCCTTTCATTTCAGTAAAACTGATATATATTTGAGATAATCTGTTCTCCCCTAAATCTGCCATTTTCCTAATGTCAGTCTTTTAAAAAAAGGAATATTAACTTTTAATTTGTTTACCACTAATTCTGTGATTACATATGTTTTACAATTTTATTTTCCCTTAAACAATATAATGACATTTTACTTGTAACAATCATCACAATTATCCAGATTGCAAGTTTTACCTACTTTGTAAAACTCGTCCTAATTATCCTAACCAGAAGCCGTATGTTCTATTTCTAACTTCTAAAATGGTAGTTTTTAGAGTTCATAAGTTAATTTTGTATTATTAAGTGTTCAGAAGTTATTTTCTTTCTATAGTTTCTCTTCATTTTTGTGTCTTCTTGTGCTTTTTTCTCAATATTTTATTTATTTATTCATGAGAGAGACAGAGACAGAGAGAGAGAGAGAGAGAGAGAGAGGCAGAGACAGAAACACAGGCAGAAGGAGAAGCAGGCTCCATGCAGGGAGCCCGATGTGGGACTTGATCCCGGGACTCCAGGATCATGCCCTGAGCTGAAGGGCATCATCCCTGTGTTTTTCATACGCACACAGACACAAAGCACAACACACATAGAAAAAGTACTTTGTGCTCAGTGGCCTTTTGGAAAACCTGATTTTCTCTTCCTTTGTCTTTTTCCTTTCAGTTCAAAGCCAGATGAAGTGGTAATGCATGTTTCTGACCAGCAAAAAAAAATAAAATTCCATTGCATTCACTTTATAAGACAGAGAAGATTCTGTTAAATATCTTTAAAATGATGAAAAGGCATTTTGCACATTTCACTTGAACAGCAAATACAATTTATTCCAATGCCTCAATCTCAAAGCATGTTCATCAATTTTATTTCATGTTACTTGCATTTTAATTAGTTTTAGGGTTTTCATCATTTTTTAAAAGATTTTATTTATTTATTCATAATAGAGAGAGAGAGAGGCAGAGACATAGGCAGAGGGGAGAAGCAGGCTCCCTTCCATCTTCCCCATCTTCCTTTCATGGGGGTTGGGGGGAAGAGCCCCATGTGGAACTTGATCTCAGAACCCCAGGATCACTCCCTGAGCCAAAGGCAGACTCTCAACCACAGTACTGAGCCACCCAGGTGTCCCTCATATTTTGTTTCGATTATCAATGTGCATAATACCAAGAGTTAAACTGAAAAAAAAAAAAAAAAGGCAGTACATTTCCTTGTTGCCATGTTGTGTATACCACGCCATTCCAGCAAAGCATGTAATTACTTCCAAAGCAAGAGTACTAAGCAGTCACTCTGTGTAGGGAACTGGACTTAGGTACTGTAGGATTCAAGAAAAATAAAAGTGCACAGTCTTGAATAGCTTTCAAATTCAACTGGGGCAAAAAAAAATAAGCAAGCAAACGTGGACTTTCCTAAAGATTAATTTTAAGCAATTGAAAAACCCAACATTTTAATATCTAGAGTAACAATGAAAATTCAGTCTCTCCCTGGTCAAATTAGGCTCCTCTGCATTCTCTTTTCCACTAGGGCCTGACTTTTTAGCTTCCATATTTGGCTCTGCATTGTTCAATTTTAGCAAGAATCCTGCTGAGTCAGTTCAACCAGAATCCCCCATCTATAATATGTGAACAAGTTCCTCATTCCGTACCATCTTCCAGGTGATGTCTGGTCTTCCTGGCCTGCTTTTTAGCAAGAATTCTATTAGGTTATTTAGCCAGAATCCACCCTACCTTTTACCCCTAATGTTTCCTCTTAGTGATTTTTCCATCCACTGATCCCTGCCTTGCTTTTCTGGCGTAATTCCCACTTACTCTTATTGTATTTGGAGTTGAGCCCAATCTCTGTCCTCTAACACAAAACTGCATGTACTGGGCCTCTTGGATAAAGTCTGTCTTAAATTGTCTTTAATAAGCATCATGAATAATTTTTCATTAAGAGCATTGGTGAAATATGACATAAAGAACTGGATAAAGAAAAGGTTAGTTTCTTTGGATCTTAAAGAGGGAAATTTTAGAGTAGTGAGCCCTGCAATTAATGAGATAAATTAACATGACAAAAAAGCTGTGATTTTCTGTGGAAGGAAGAGATGGCTATTTAGAGGGAGAAGGTATATAAAAAGTAGAGAGGAGGAATATGAAAACTGAAATTTAGGGCATAACACATTTAATTGGTGAAAGCAGAAAGTTCAGAAGATCAAAGATGATAAAGTTGAAGATGAACATACTAGGTTAATTAGTGGTACATATTAAATGTTTGTCTAATAAGGTCTATGAATTAACTCACCACTGCATGCAATTTGTGATTACTTAAGGAAACAATAAAATTCTATTTGAAACGTGGTTGACAACACATCCTCCTGAACACAGATTGCTAAGAATTTCTTATGCACAAGTAACTCTATCATTGGGTGGATGATCAGCTGATTGTGATCATGCCTCAGATAAAACGCTGTGATCTATGGACTGCCCAGTGGTTAAAGGCAGCGTAACAGCAAGTACTCTTGTATAGTATTCCATAGACTAACAGACATAATACGGTGTGCTTTATTGGTTAGTTACTAGTCTATCAGTCTCTCAGATATCTACATATAAGAAACATACCCAGAGGCTTATAAATAACAGCAAAATGGAAACTGATAATCCTATAGTCATAGCAGCAAAGTTCAGGAAGCAGTGAAGAAAGTAGAGACCTCAGACTTGGTATCTCTGACAGAGGCATTGGGACTGAGTCAAGAGGATGGAATATTACGAGAGTTGCTGCCAAGCTATGAGAAGAGCTCTAATATCCAAACAACTCCGAAGTTGTGTTAGGTTGTACCAAAGCTAAGTAAATTCCCTTCACTTTTCTAATTCATTTAATGCAAACTCATAATGATCTTAAACTCCATAATCTTAAAACCTAGAAAGAGTTGAATGTAGACATTCTTTCTTATTTTTCTTCAAATTAACTTTCTAAGATCATTTCTCATAGAACTGTTAGATTGTGTTACTTTTCCTCTCCTCCCCTGCTCCTTCTATTTTCTCTCTGGTATTGTAGTGATGACACTTGGAACTACTAATCAGATTTACCATTATTTGCATCCCCTCCTCTACAACCTAGAATATCTCATATTTTTATGTTCTGCAGTATGGCTGAGAGAGCGAGTTTACCACCTACTGCCATCAAAATCACTGCTCTTGATTGCTGGGGTGGGTGCCACAGTACTTCCACACAGCTCCCAGTGGCTCCATCCCACCTGTTAAACCCACTTAGAGACTCCCCAGTGCAGGAGAAAATATTGCAAAACAAATTGAAAGTCACTGAACAAATGGGGGTGTTAAAGCCCAGTGGGGTGGACCAGATGAACAGAACACTGCAGAGCTAATCAGGAAACTATGTAACCTGGGAACACAAAGATAGCTGAGCCTGTAACAATGGAGGAGCCGTACAATGAACACTTCTGATGCCTTTGGCTATTTCAAATCTGTCTTGCCAGGGTTTCCTAAAAGGGAGCAAATACTGTTCTTGATGTGAAAAGACATGATTTAAGGTCCTAGCTATATTATTAGCTGTTTGTACAACCTCGGGCAAAGTAACTGAGCAATCTGCAGAGTCCAAGGAGGTGATAATACTGACCCATCTCACATATATAATGCACGTGTAATCTGTGGGAACCAATTAGAAGTATAAAATTACACTTTTAAATTCTAAGAGTTTTTATAAATATTATTAGTAAGCTGCTTGTTAAACCTAAGGATTTTAACTATATAAATACCTACACTGTCACTGATAGTTTCTGGATCCAAACAAAATGGTCATATACACTGAGATTAGGAGTTGTTATTCATTCCCTTAGACAGTATAAGGTGTTTTTTAGTAAAAGTTGAAAAAGAATTTCTAAATAAGTGAGAAGGGTAATTGATTTTGAGTAACATTAAACAGCATACATTTTGCAAATGAAAGCACTTATCAGATGAAAATTCAAACACATTCAGAAATATTTTCAAGAGAGGTGCCTGGCAGGCTTAATTGGTGGAGTGTTGACTCACGGTCATGTCAGCTGAATACTTTAACTCCTGTTGGAAGGGGTTGTGGGTTGGAGCCCCACCTTGGGTGTAGAGATTGCTTAAAAATAAAATGTTTTAGCGGCAGCCCGGGTAGCTCAGCGGTTTAGCACCGCTTTCAGCCTAGGGCATGACCCTGGAGACCTGGGGTCGAGTCCCAGATCAGACTCCCTGCATGGAGCCTGCTTTTCCCTCACCTCTGTGTGTGTGTGTGTGTGTGTGTGTGTGTGTGTGTGTGTCTCTCTCTCATGAATAAACAAATAAAATCTTAAAAAAAAATAAAATGTTTTAAAAAATTTTAAAGAATTTTTTTTCTTTTTTTTTTTTTTTATGATAGTCAAACAGAGAGAGAGAGAGAGAGGCAGAGACATAGGCAGAGGGAGAAGCAGGCTCCATGCCCCGGGAGCCCGATGTGGGATTCGATCCTGGGTCTCCAGGATGGCGCCAAACCGCTGCACCATCCAGGGATCCCTAAAGAAATATTTTTAAGAATGAACCTTAGGTCATCATTTCAAAGATAGGGCTATAATATGGTAACTTAAGACACAGACAATGATAATTAAATAGCTATTTTTTTTCTTTCCAGTGTTTTAGATAGTTCAAAAGAAAGGCAAGTGGCCATCAATGACTCTTCCTTCATGCTCCCCTCACTTGCCCATTAGCAATACTCTCCCCTTCCCTCTCTAAAAACTAGGAGCAGAGAAATCATACACTTGCTTTCTTTTGAAGAAAGAAGGAATGGAGAGATGAAGAGCTTTGTGTGACCACAGTGAACAAACAAATTATCCCTACGATGTTCTAAAGAAAGTCAGTGATGATTACAATGGTAGCAGCTGCCTCATCTGTATAATGTCAATAAATCCCAGGGCTGTATCCATTCATTCATATGCATGACCCAGGGAAAATAATAAATGCAGATTATCATTCAGAACAGTATGATGAAATAAGGGTACCCATATTATATCCATCAGTTACTTTTTTAATTTAAAAAATATAGATTTCATTTATAATCTTTTCAATAATTCTGATTTCATAGGAACTGATTATAGTTGATTCTATCAAAGGAAAAAACGCAACCATTGATTGATAACATGCAGTTAACGAAGAGATAATCATCACCATTAGTTTCACAATAAAATGGCCACCATTCCTCACAGATGTGAACGTAGTAATCATTTCAGAAAAAATAGCAACAAAAGTAACAATTACAAGGGGAAAGAGTCCTTAGGAAATGACAATATAAAATGTGAACCTTGCTGAAAGGTACTGATTAGCTGCAGAAGCAGAATGAAAAAGTAAAGAGAAAAGAAACAAATGAACAGTCAAGTACCAACGCTACCAATACCTGTTGAGGTTATCCACAATGGCCTCTAGATGATTCAGAGATTATACATGAATCATGGAATGGCTCAGTGTAAACAAGTGGTGCTAAGGATGAACTCACAAGGAAGTCTGCCTGGCTTCAAATCCTGCTCCCCACTCACTAACCATGTGATCTTGGAAAGTGTCTTACTTTCCTCATCTGCAAAATAAGGACATTAAAACCTACTTCACTGGGTTTTAAATGAGGATTAAATGTCAGAAAGTATATTTGATGCATGAAAAGCACACTCAATAAATGACATCTCTTAATACATAATGAATTCAAAACAACAACCAAACATGTATGAGCAGACTATATGTCTCTGTAAGTTCCGTTCTTCAAAGTCATCTTCCAAGGGCAAACTTTGCCATTTTTGATACTATTTTTAGAGTTCCTTTTTTAGGAATTCATTACTGTACAACCTCAGGAAATATTAAGGATTTCTCTAATAGGTATTTTGAAATTTTGTAGGCCAAATTGATTCTGTAGTTGGCTTCCTTTCTTCAATTCATGAACAGATACTTTGAGACCAAGACAAACAAGTAAAGTGGTTGCTTTGGCCCCACCACCGCTTTCCATACCTCATGCCACCATTTGGGGGAATGGTTAGAGGCTGGAGGTGGGAACTAAGAATGTTTTGATTTTATTGCCTCATTTCTAATCAATATACCAGAGCAGTTCACTGTTTCTCCCTGTCTCTCATCACTGTCTACCAGTTGTGTCTTATGTTGACCCAAACTTTCTTTGTATTACTCTCTTTTACTCTCTTGATATAATTTCAGCCAGATAAAATGTTAAAAAGAAAAATATTAAAAGTTGCTCTAAATTGAGTTTAGTAAACTCATCTTGGTGTTCGATTGTTTTAAAAACTTTTGCAACAGAAAACATGTCTTTGTTCAAAAGTCATCATGTGGGCATAATTTTGATTAACATATTTGTACTTCAAATATCTTTGTGTCAGGGCAAACACACCCTGTACTCTTATGTCACACACCCCAGGCCCTCTGTAGAATGTATATGACATCTCTGAAAGTCACTGATATTACTATCTTTCTGGATTGAGGGTATATTTATATATAAGCAGATTCCTTGTCTCTTTCTAAACCAGTTTGCATTCAGTGTTGGCTCAAGCACATTACTGTCTCTACTATGAGGGAAAATGATAAACAACATGTGGATCAAACACACCTTTTGATCAATAAACCATAATTTTTAACATTTGCCACATCCACTCTGCTTGTGTCCCCTATTCTCAATATCTGGTTATTGACAGACCACAAACTAGAGTAAGTAATAGCATATTTTCCTTTCTCATCCTGAGAACTCATCATTAGATGCTTTGAGAGTCTGTTGCTGTCATTTGTTTTTTGTTACCTTTCTTCCATTAAGTATTCCCAGAATGCTAGTTGAAATTGTACTGGATATGGAGATACACGTAATAAGTAGTGGTACAAATGATTCCTTAGTGAGAATTTCTTCTCTAAATCTAGTTTGAAATTAAATACTACACACAATTTTCCATGCTAAGAGTAGTAAATTAAATTGAATCCTCAGGTAATTCCTTAGTAGCACTAAATCAACTGTTTGAAACTTTGTTCCAACTCCTCCTAAAAATGTATAGGTTAGTAATTTGACTTTGAAGTTTTATCAGTAATGGAGAAATGGAGGTCATACAAACCAGTAGAGAAATAAGTAGCACAAAGAAGGTCGGAACCACCTTCTTTGTACTACTAACAATTTATTAGAGAAATCTAGGATATTTGACAATGAACACTATGGAAGGTAGAGCTAGGTTGACACATTTTTCAAATATTTGTTTCATCTACTTAAAAAAAAAAAAGTCTATTACTCCCTATTTCTTTCCTTACATTGACAAGTATCTGAAACCATTGATTTTTACTTGCTGCCTTCATTCTTCACATCCATTCATCATTTTAACCCGTTGAAACCTGGTTTCTGAACAAATCAGTCTCCTGATTCTACTCTCCCAAAGGTCACTAACAGCCTCCTTACTGCCAAATGCAATAGCCTTTACTCCAATCTCATTTTCTTCATCTTTCTGCTGCATTATACATATATTCTCCTCTTCCTTGAATTACATTTTTGTGTGTGTGTGATGTTTCAAATCCTGATTCTCCATTGACATTTTGACAAATCCCTTTTTTGTTGTAAGATTTGTGTCCTCTTTTCCCTGTTAACTATGAACATTCCTCAAGGCTAATCCTAGATCTTTTATTCCTCTTGCTCTGCATGCCCCTACTCATAATGTATATTTTATTTCTCTTCATGATTTCAACCCTTGTCTTTATGCTGATTCTCAACTCTATTGAATTATCAGGCTCTACCAACCAACAGGAAATATCTTGCTTTTCATCCCTTTACTTTTCATTCTACAGCCAAGAAAACCATGAGCCAATGATTCATTCAGGCCATGAAGACCGTCTCTTGCTGTTAACAGAGGACACTTAAAAGGCTGCTCAATCCTGACCTGGATTATCTCCCTTATGGACAAAACTTCTCATATGGGTTACTGATCTTAGTAACTTTAAGTCCATTATTTTCACACACTGACTAGCCTGATTTATTGAGTTCAAATCTATCTTTTAAGTCTTTTGAATCTGCTTGGAACCTTGACTTAGACCCTGTTTTGTTTTATACTCAAGAAAGCCCAATTCCCTCCCAGAGCCTGGTCTCTAGTTTTAGACTCAAACAATCCAGTATCTTCTGCTCTTAAATGGGGCAAAGGGGCAGTGTTAAGAGGCCCTCGGGAGAGGCAATAGTGGAGAAGACTTGTACCACCTTGTTCCTTAATGGACTTTGTTATTTGTCTCTCAGCTTGGAACATCGTCAGATTCCACAGACTTTCAATAAGATATTCTTCTGTGAAAGATTCGTACATTTCATAGAAAGGCATACTGGGTTTTACAATGCTATGTTCCCTCACACATCCCAATCAATGTTCCTCCTGCTTGTTTGCACTCCCACAACTTCTATCTCTACCAGAATGCTCTGTCTCCTGCCTACCTCACTTTCCTTACTACTCACAGCCCACTGACAAGTCCTTGAAACTGGCAGAGTGACATTCCTCTAAGGCTCAAACTGTCTCCTCCATCTTGATACTTTGCTATGGGCAAAAGGTAATCTTACTTAGCCCAACCCCCAGGATCTTGTAAATCTACTTTAACATATACAATTCCTTTGAAAACTTCCTTTATCTCTACCTCCCAAGATATATGTTGGCAAACATCCCCAAGCATATGGCCCACTGATATACATCTGAAGGGTGTCATGACTGAGTTTTTACTAAACAGTAATAACTGACTTTCCTACCAACAGCTAGCCCCCTCAGGATCCTTGAAACATTGTTTCCAAACAACCTGGGAGGCTTACACTATCCCTAACCCACTTCCAGCCTGGAAGTATATAATAGGCCACTCCTCATGACCCCAGAACAGGTCTTTCTGCCCACGTGTCCTGTATTTGTGCTTTAAATAAAACCACCATTTTGCACCAAAGACATCTCAAGAATTCTTTCTTGGCAGTTGGTTTTGAACTGTAAAGTCTTTCCTACATCAGTATCCACCCAATCTTGTTGCCCCTTCGACCTTGCTGGGTCAAGTCACACCCAGTTTGTCTCAGGATACTAAATCAGAAGTGTGCGATGCCAGTCAGCATTTGCATAGGCACTTAAACTGAGGATACAAAAACTCAGGATGAGAGGAGAGTTGTAATCTACCACATGTGCAGAAAGTCAACAAAACTGATTCCAGGAAAAAGAGAAAGTGGAAGAGTATTCATAGAAAAGTCCAGGTGGCCCCAGAGTAAAAGAGGACAGAGCAGAGTTGTACTGGTTCTTAGCTCCTGATGCCTAATCATCACTTCAGGTCACACAAAGACCTACTCTGCCTAAACCTGCTGAGTCAACTTGTTAGTTATAACCATGCACCCCAAAATAGGCACTGACTATCATTCAAACTAAAGGTCATAGGTACCATTTGTATGAAGTTTCCTGGATTTCGCTTATTGATTCCTCAGTCTTGGAAATTCCATTGCAAAAGAGGCTTTGAGTCACAAAAGTCTGTATTAATGATACAGGGCTATGCATAGTCTACATCTAGTAGTCACATTTCACCCATTAGATTATAAGCTTTTGCCACCAACATGAAGTCTTTACTTTTCTCTATTTCTCAATATACACATCATGGTACTAGCAAATAGTTGTTATTTCATAATAGCTTTTAATATTCACGGTTAACATTTGATTGATGAAATGGAAACATAGATGTTATAGGAATTTTGCATAAAAAACCATGTGTGTTTTTCTGACCCCTAAAAGAGAGGAGGTATTATACAAATAATTTTTTAAAGTCTCCAAACTAACGTATAGTGACTAGAAAAGTGATAATACACTGCTTAGGTTTCTTAGTTTGATCTTACTAATTTTTGTTATTTCTAAAGGCATACAGAAATAATTATTTCAACCAAATAGTCTTTTTGATATCATTAATGCTGTAATGGGGGCTTGAAAAAACTGCTGTCTACGACTGTGTTTAGACAATGGAATAAATGAAAAATAAAATGCTGTGTGAACAATTACAAAGTTCTTGACGATTTCCCTTTTGGGGGAAAAAATAAAGCCTTCAGACAGCAAAGCAGCCTTACTCACCCCCCCTGCAGATGTAGAAATAAGGCAGATCTCTGCCCTACTTTGCAATCCCTGGGCCTCAGGGTAAGGAAAAGGGGGGTGGAGAGAATTTCCCAGGGAGTTGTGAATAAAGATTGTTGCCACTGCCAAGTACTTCAAAATGCCTAAGGGTAGAGGATTCCCACATAATGCCCTCAAATACAAATAACATCTTAAGAATTAATCCAAATGACTTTAAAAAGATTTTTAAAAAGTCAAAAAAAAAAAAAAAGAGCCATTTAATTTAGTGGTAAATTTTTTGGCTCTTACAGAGAAACAATGCAGTCTGGTTCTTTTAGTAAGCTCATGCAATACTCACGGAAGCAAAGGATGGACCTCTTTTGAACTGGAAATAGGACTCTCTCTGAGTCTCTTTATTGTCCCTCCCAATTTTTAAAATTTCTGTATATCAGCCAAAAGTAGCTGACCAACTATATACCTTCTCCTGCCCTTAAGGGCAAATATAAATTAAGGGCTTAATTCTCCCAATTGAATATAAGGAAGACACTGCTTCCCACTCTTTATTCTTAGAGTATTTTCTTTAGAAAACTTGTATTTTAAGTTCTTATTCAAAGTTCTTTGAAATGTATGCAACTCTTTTTTAAATCTAGATAAGCCTCTTGCCAGCTCTACAACCCAGTAATGTCTTTCTCAAGGACCTGGGAATCAACTCTTTGAAATGTAATCATCAAGGAAATAGCATCCCTATCCCCTAGTCTCTGGCCAGATAGAAGCCTAACCTTGGCATGTGCCTAGCACCAAAACTCCTGAAGTCATAATGAAATATTTATTTTTCCTTTGTATAGAGCCAAGTCATTTAACATATGGTCACCTCAATTACCAAGTGAATTTAGGATGAACTGTGTGAGCCAAGTGGGGTTGTCAAGTCTTCTTACTTAAGGACCAGTTATTGTTTATCTTGACAGCACGTATGCAAGAGCCATCTAAAAGTATGTGACTTCTTTCTGTCTTTGCAATCTCTTAGCAGATTGCCTGTGATGTACATCACATTCTGGTTTCATGCTTATTTGATACTAAAACTGTTTTCTTTCCCTTCCACTTTTGTGATGTTAAAGTAATTAACAAGAGGTTATTAGACTGAGGTGGCTCTCATGCCTTGATAGCAACCAAAACCCAAGCCAGTGTCAATGCCCTGGAATCTGAGGCAATGACATTTAAGAACAGCAAGTCACAGTCAACAAGGCTTTCTCAACTAAAGCAACCCCTTTAAGCAAGCCACAGCCAATCAAATAATTCCCGTGTTTTGCTTCCCTATCTGCTCTATGAAACCCCCCCCACCCTGCCCCCGGGGACACCTGGGTGGCTCAGTGATTGAGTGTCTTGCCTTCATTATAATACAGATTCATGGAACTGGGCCTTTGAACACTGACCAGCTTTCAACAAAAAGCTTTGTTCTTTCAATAAACATCATTGAGTGGAAAATACAATGATAATATAGACCCTGCCTTCAAGAAGCAGGTGGATTTTCAGGACAAAAAGTCCAGAGAGGCCTTTTGAGCTGTATATGCCCTTCAATTCCACTTGGCACACAAGAAGTGCCAGAGTGAAGATCTGTGAGCATCTCATGAGAGCAGAGAAAGAGGAGCCATGCATGGTGGCCTGGCTTAGCTTATATTTCCACTTAAATATAAGCCTACTATGCAGAAGCAGGTATATTTTTTTTAACAAAAAACATTTTAAAAAAATCTGATGAATGAGACTTCTGAATTAAAAAAAAAAAAAAGAACACAAGTCTGTTCCTGTGCAAATGAAATTAGAGAAATGAAGTCTCAGGAGCATGGGAATAATGTGAGTTTGGGGGTCTCACTATTCATATCTTCATCAGCCAAGAAAATTCTGGAGAGAAACACCAGATGAGCCCAGTGTTACCTAAAAAGCATTTGTGGCAAATGGGAAGTTGGTCTTCCAAAGTCTTAGAAACTTAAGTGTTGGTTAGATAAGCCTTAAATTGCTACTAGCTAAACAGACTAGACAATAATAAAGAATTACAACAAGTTATGCAAATAGCTAACTGTGTCAAAAAACTTTGTTTTCTAAATTGACAGGCTTGAGGAAAAAAGTAACTTTAGAGTTGCTTTAACTGCAAAATACAAAGCATTCATTCCTTTTACCCCTTAAGAATCTGTGTACATGTTGCAGCAATGCAATCTACTTCTAAATAATACCGCTGTAACCTTCAGACCAGAATCTTTAAAATACTAAAATAAATATTTAAAAATTAAACACCACAAATAATAGCTATTTCCTTTAAATTCTGGGTGTATGGAAGGAGGAAAAATGTGGATTTATCCACAAAAGCAAACTTTCCATGAAGCTTAAGCTTAAGATGCCTCATTTGTACAGGCCCTTATGCAATTTCTACAGGAGCTTTTTCCTCTGAACTTCAAAATTGTGCAAGCTTCAAGGACCAATAAAATCTGAATGTGATACTTGTGATGAATTAACATTCTACCTATATGATCCTCTGCTACTTGTCTATCTTTCAAAAGTGAATTTCCTGTGATTTATGCTTGAACAGGAAGTGAACAAATGTATCCGCACCCTGACTCATTCTATTGCCTTCCCACAGACTGAGAGTGTTCTCAGGAAAAGAGCCATTCAGTGCTAAAAACTAGGCCAGTTGGTCACTACACCTTTGGGCTGGGCAGAAGTTTAGGAAGAAGAAAGAGGAAAACTAAATCTGTTTAGCCATGCTCTCCAAAAACAAACTGTTGTTAACCTGCCTTTCTCTGGCCTTCTATCCACCACCCTCCACCATGAGAATGAAAATGTAAGCTCCCAACTTCTTCCATTGCAAAGATAATTAACATCATAAGAAAAAGCAAACTTTATTTGTAATAAACATGTTATGTATTTGTTAGCATCTGACACTCTTTTTCTAATAGCTTTTACATCTGTTCATTAATTTGAGCTTATGAACAATCTATCAAGGTAGGAACAATACATCGTACTTGTTTTTAATATTAAGGCAACTAAATTATCGAGGCTTTGAATGACCAACTGAAGGATGATGCTTCATTAGTGCCTGGACCAGAACCAAAGCTTCTTGAACACAACAAATTAGCAACAAGTCATCTGATACATCCTGGAAAATGTCCTAAACTCCAAATATTTACCAGTTAAAAATCATTGTAAAGTTAATCTCAACTGTGCTAGCCATTTAACCAAACCAGAAAACATTTCACATCGAATGGTTATCTCATTACAACTCAAAGCATATATTAACCCCAACCAGAGAAGCTCTATACTGCCATTTGAATGGATACATGTGACACTGAATGCAAAAAATACATATTATTTCCCTTCATACATTCTGATACTCATTCATGTTTTTCTTAAGATTTTATTTATTGATTTATGAGAGACACACAGAGAGAAAGAGGCAGAGACACAGGCAGAGGGAGAAGCAGGCTCCATGCAGGGAGGCTGATGTGGGACTCGGCCCCAGGACTCCAGGATCACGCCCTGGATGGAAGGCAGGCACTAAACTGCTGAGCCACTCAGGGATCCCTTATACTCATGTTTTTCTATTTGTGTTCAGTGGTTCTCTTTAAAATTATTATTATTATTATTATTATTATTATTATTTAAAAATTTTATTTATTTATTCATAGAGACCGAGAGAGAGAGAGGCAGAGACACAGGCAGAGGGAGAAGCAGGCACCATACAGGGAGCCTGATGTGGGACTTGATGGGGTTTTCCAGGATCACGCCCTGGGCTGCAGGCGGCGCTAAACCGCTGCGCCACCGGGGCTGCCCTCTCTTTAAAATTGTAACAGTTTGGGGCCCCTGGATGGCTCAGTGGTTGAGCATCTGCCTTTGGCTTAGGTCGTGATCCGGGGGTCCTGGGATGAAGGCCCACATAGGATTTCTCCCTCTGCCTGTGTCTCTGCCTTTCTCTGTGTCTCTCATGAATAAATAAATAAAATCTTAAAAAATTATAACAGTTTTATTTGAGAATTTGATAACCACATAACTATTAAAATGTGTGGACTTACTCAAACGATTAAAATATAAAGTGGCCAATTAGAACAAAAATACATTATGACCATAAATTATGCTGAAAGCCACAAGTAATCAGAAGTTTAAAATGAAACATTACTGACTACAAATGTAAAGTTATGTATAAATGTCTTGAAAAAATTTCTGATATATCTAGATATTAATATATTGCAACGTAAATGTCAGACTTAATGAATAAGGCCCCTAATCAAATTAGCTTGGTGCAGAATAAAAAGAATATTTTTAATTATTTATAACAGTTTTGTGTGGAAGGAGCCTCGATGTCCATCGAAAGATGAATGGATAAAGAAGATGTGGTCTATGTATACAATGGAATGTTACTCAGCAATTAGAAACGACAAATACCCACCATTTGCTTCGACGTGGATGGAACTGGAGGGTATTATGTTGAGTGAACTAAGTCAATCGGAGAAGGACAAACATTATATGGTCTCATTCATTTGGAGAACATAAAAAATAGTGAAAGGAAATAAAGGGGAAAGGAAGAAAATGAGTGGGAAATATCAGAGACGGTGACAGAACATGAGAGACTCCTAACTCTGGGAACTGAACAAGGGGTAGTGGAAAGGGAGGTGGGCGGGGGGATGGGGTGACTGGGTGATGGGCACTGAGAGGGGCACTTGACGGGATAAGTACTGGGTGTTAAAACTATATGTTGGCAAATCGAACTCAAATAAAAAAATATACAAAAAAAAATTTCTAACAGTTTTGAAAATAAATTCCCAAAGTGGAGTTGTCTCAAAGTAGAGATGTACATGTATTTCTCTGAAGTGTTCTGCATAGAACCAGTAAACACTGAGTCACATGACAATATATATTTACATAGAACATTTTGTCTGTAATACACTTAAATTTCTTATTTTAAGATACTTAACAAATACAATATTAAATGTGTTGGTGAGCAATAATTGTTAATTTTTTTAGTCTAAAATAAATAGTGAAAAAAAATAAATAAAAATTAAAATAAAATAAAATAAATAGTGAGTTATTAGAAAATGGTATTATTCCATATGAATATAATTCTTAGAAACTACAGAGAAAACTGTAGGACAACTTAAAAATATACAGAATGACAGCACATTAAACATGACCACATCATGGACAATATATATATTAATAATTCACTTATTAAAAATTATCAGGTGAGCAATACCCACTGCGTAGATTTTCTTTGAGACTTAAAAATTAGCTTACATACAATCATAACTTTTAAACCATGTTGATGTATAAAAACAGCATAGTCACCCATTTTAAGTTAAATTCATTATAATAATCAGAATGTTTAATTGTATATTACTTACAAAATAAATAAAAGACTTGTTCTCCTAACTGGGAGGTAAGCAGCAATTTCTGACACCACTTGCCATATTTATTTTTGTGTATAATGAGAAAGGAAGGAAGAAACTAAATGCAAAGTTTAAATATCTTCCAACTAATGTGGTAACTTACATGTTTCATAAGTGTTAGGTTGGATAAAATCGAGGTGAGATAGTAAACTGTATGTTAATATTTGTAAGAGGAGTGCACAAATCAATTTCCAGTACCAAACACAGCCTATAACTTGAAGTGAGTATGCAAACTTTTCTTAAGTATATTTTCAAAGTTAAGAAAAAAATTTAATGTTATATCTTGTCATTTATTTAGGCCTCTTTAAACACTTAAAAAATTTTCTGGTAATCGAAGTTAAGGTACTTTAAAGGTTTTTTTTATTAATATTTTATATATTTCAGAAGGCTTTTATTATTGTAATCCAATTTGTACTCACAAGACTTTTATATGTATTCTGTAATGGAACTAAGACCTAACGTTGAATTACAACACTATCTAGAAGATTTTCAAAAGCCAAAATAAAACAGAGAGTAGGCAAATCAAGAGTTTCTTCTCTCTACAGATCAATAGATAAATATCTCAATAGATATTTATATAAATATGTATTCATTTTGTATATGCAAATGTAGATAAATATTTTCATAGAAATGCAGACAGCACACACACACTTGTTTTTAAAATCAATGTTGTATAATTTTGTTCCAAATGCAACAATGTAGCATTGGGAGCTGGTTGAAGAGACCCAGCTTAAGAAGGTGTAATACAAAGAATGTAGTTCCTATTATCAGTTATGGGCATCTTTCTCAATTATTTAGATGCTACAACAATTAGTAGTATCCAGTAGCTAACACTATCTACTGAGCACTGCTCTAAGCACTTTTACATCTTCTCATTTTATCTTAAGCACCCTTTTGAGAACAGTATCACTAATATCTCAGTTTTACAAAAGAAGACCTGAGGCACTATTAATTTAAGCAACATTACTGAGGTCCTTGGTAAGGAATCAAACCCGTAAGTGATTTGGCATCAGAGTCCATGCTCTCTACCATTATGCTATATTGTCCCTCAATTAACTGTCTACACCCAAATTTTTCATGATACAGACCTAGAGTTTAAACATACTGTATCCAGGGCAGCCTGGGTGGCTCAGCAGTTTAGCGCCACCCTCAGCCCAGGGCCTGATCCTGGAGACCCAGGATCCAGTCCCACGTCGGGATCCCTGCGTGGAGCCTGCTTCTCCCTCCGCCTTTGTCTCTGCCTCTTTCTCTCTCTCTGTGTCTCTCATGAATAAATAAAAACTTAAAAAAACATACTGTATCCAGTTTTTTTATAACTAAGAAACTACTGAAGTACAGAAATTGAAGTTATTCTGAGAGGTGCAGTTTCATCTGTATTTATTCTCCCCACAGTCTTAGAAGAGGCAGAATGAAACCCAGCAGACGTGCATATTACTCCAACTAAATGTATTAACCTTCTTCAGCCTCATTTTACCATTTTATACTATATGGGGAAAATGTGTTCTTAGAAGGGTTGTTATGGAGATTAGAGAAACTATATATACATTTTCTGGCACAGAACTAAATACTTTATAAATGATAGCTATTATTAAACCATCATTATTTTTACCATTTATAGATGAGAAAATCAAGGACCAGAGAGCTTAAAGGATTTCCCTAAGAGCACACAGCTCTTACGTAGGAGTTGTGGGTTTGGAACTCAGGTTCTCTGATGCTATATTCCATGCTATTTGTAGGGCACCACATGGCTTCAAAAATTCCTTCAGTGCAAATTATAAACTTCATCTTTTTCATTCTCTCCCTTATTTATTTAATTTCCTATCACTTTTTCTTGATTTTGAATATTTATGTAATATATACAGTTTATAAAGTTACAATTTAGTACTTAAGTTATTTGCAGCTTTGTATAGTGTTGCTTCTGCAATAAAACTGCAAATTTCCTAAGGGAAAAATAACTGATATCTCTACACAACGGTACCTGTATACTCAACAAGTAACTTTACCATATTTTATTATAGAACAATGTTTACTCTTTCCACCAACAGTGTGGGTCTACTTGAATTGATCTGACTGGACCTCTGCGTCTCCAGACATTCCTTCCCCTCCAGCCAAGAAGGAATACCTGGTTACACCAGGAATCTTGTTATTGAAAATAGTTTCAGATGTCATGGGCAACACAGAAGGGAAATGTTCAGTCAGACACGCAAAAGAAAAAGGTCAAAAGAAAGACAAAAGAGGGAAAGAAGCATCCATTTTAAAGAGTAGCATAAAGAAGGACCATGACGAGAAAGCAAGGAGTAGGAGACAGGAACAGAAGGAAGAACAGGTGTTACTTGGAATTGCATCGTACACAACCATGTGAGGATTAGAAGATAAAAGAATGACAGAGATTACACAATGGGAAACAGGTAAAGAAACCTGGGATTGGGAATGTCTATCTGCCTTGCAGGAAGAGGGAGAATGGGGAATAATAAATAATCCAGCATTTGCCTTTTTGTTCTCAAAATAAGTAACCGCTTCTCTGTTATCTTAGAAGTAGATCTATTTCCATCTGTTTAGAGACCTTAGAAAACTCTTAATATGATTGACTCTGATTCTAAAACATTTGAACACCACAGCTGGATACCACTGCAGCGTCCAGCTCTAGGGGAAATGCCTTTCTCTCCCCAAGGGCACACAGAGCATATTAATTAGGTGCTGGAGGAGACTGACCAAGCATGTTACAGGGAGAGGTGCCCAGTAAAGCCTAGATGTTCAAGAAATGTTTCTTTACTTCCAGGAGGAGCTTATATAGACTTCAGGAAACAAATTATGTCCTATTTAGAAGGGAAACAATGCTGTGTAACAATATATGGCAAGTATCAAATTAGGGATGTAAAAATAGTAAGCGTTAGGATTCAGAGGAAAGGAAAATCACCATGGGTCAGCTGACATGGTCAAAGAAGGCATCCATAAGGAGGTGGGTCTGGTCATCATTCAAGTCTCTTAGTGTGGTACCGGGAATATATAATTAAGCTGTGACACCTAAAAGCCTGACCCATGGCACAAGAATAGCATGTATCTCCAATTTACTTCCTTTTTTTCCTGACCATGTTCTGCCAGTTTGAATGCATAATGCTCTGGTAAAAATAATCTTGTTGACAGAACAATCATATACAGGGGAAAAAAGTCAAAGTCTAGAGCATTTAAAAATGCATATTTATCACAAAAAAAATCTATTGAAATACTCATATTCTTATACTGCCTTTTCCCCCCCTGCTTCTTGCACAATTTAATGTTAAAAATCTTACTTTCCAGCAGTATATATTCTCCTAGCTTCAGGCTTCCAAAGTTACCATTTAATCTGAATTCTCCCCCAAACTCATCCAACACTATACTCAATGTTTAACTTTCTGCTTTTCATGACTATCTGTTTAAAATTACTTTCTGCAACTCCTCTCTCATCACTTGCAGAATAGACTTTTAGATTTCCGTGTGTACCCCCTGTATTTCTACATTTGTATTTGGCTCCAACTGGAAATCTACCAATGATATTTGTTTAGCCAGTAATACAATACACCTTATATGTTTATATTGGTGAAAACAACAATGGACAGAACATTGGGGAAAAACAAAACAAAACAAAACAAAAAATCAGTTTTAAAGTGGGATAGCAAGGCAAATATTTTTCTATGTTCCCAGTAACTGCTCTGAGTGCTCTCCTTGCCTAATAAATAGCAGAATCTGAATCAAAACATGCCAAATAAATAGAATAACAAAACAATTGCTCATTTTTGTTTCATCTTTTAGGTATCATTAATTCTCATATCCATTTATTCCAACAGGACTATTGGAATAAAAAGAGAGAATGGAATTCCAGCCTTTGAAGCAGTGAAAGCCTATTATTGAAGAAGGCAGGAATATGTATAATTAAAATAGACATGGAAAGCTTAGGGTATATTAAGAGCCATAAGATAAATGGGAGTTATGGAGAGAGAGAGAGAGAGAGAGAGAGAGAGCAAACCAGGTCTTGTTTGCTTGCCAAAGAAAGGCAATAAGGCAGCCTATCATCTACAACCAGCATGATTAATCTTAGTGTTAGGTACTCACTAACTAAAATGCTTGGATTTTTACCAATAAATTCCTATAGTTTGGTTATGTTTACATGTCAACATTAAATGAATAAATGGAATCAAACTATGAGTTTGGGTCATGATCATGTTAGGTATCAGGCTACATGGCAGCAAATGACCATAACCCACAGATCATATCCCACAGTTGCTGAGTGGCCTCTCTATGTACTCAACTAGATCAATTCACTCAGAAACCTGAGGTCCATCTTCCTAAGCCACATCTCCAGCACAGTCATCTGAGAGATCTTATTCTGGAAACCCATGACAGCCAATGTTAGGCCTGGCTGGGCCACTGATTGCATATTCTCTTTGATTTAATTAAGTAATAAATTATGATGTCTGCTGTGGGGTAAAATTCTTTTACTGTGAAGCAGACTTAATGCAATGAATCTCCAAGAAATGACAGGTGAGAGACAGTGAACAAACACTATTCGAATTCCTCAGAACAAGTGACAGTCTGACTTTAGGATATGGCATAAATGTATGAAAAATCAATGGCCATCACGTTCCAGTTTTTGGTCAAAAGTGATCACAACATGTATTTTATCAATGTCTATCTTACAGGGGCCAGGAGAAGTACTTAAGCCTTTCCCATGGTTTGCTTCTCATTCAGCAAATTAAACTTTGTTTCTACACCCAGATTCACAGATCTGCACTGGGTAGCATCAGCATATCTTAAAAAGCGACTAAAGACAAGAGTTCAAGGTCTCAAGGGGCCTCCAGTATACTTCCAAAGTCAGGAGAAAGTTAAATCACAAACTGAGTGGTATTGTTACTACTATGTTTCCACAAACCCACAAAATTTATAATTCTGCAAACCCGAAAATAAATGACCGGTTTATGCTAGGACATAAGTCCTACAGACAAAAGGAAAAGAAGAAGGGGAAAAAAAAAAAAAAAAGCTTGCTATACTAACACACCCTTTTTATATGCTACAAGCAGAGGGTGTAAAATTGTCCTCAGGTGCCACATTTCCATCTCACCAAGGAGTACATTATCCCTCCAATGCAATTCCATAAATGATACAGAATCTCTCTTTTTGACTACAAAGCATGTTTATTCCATAATACTTCTGGAACAACATGGGAAAAGGAAATGGCAGAGGAGACTGTAAAAAATAAAAGAACAAACAAAATTAGAAGGAAGAGTATGTATTGTTTTCCCTTAAAAATGGTATTTTGCGGGCAGCCCGGGTGGCTCAGCGGTGTAGCGCCGCCTGCAGCCCAGGGCCTGATCCTGGAGACCCGGGATTGGGTCCCACGTCAGGCTCTCTGCATGGAGCCTGCTTCTCCCTCTGCCTGTGTCTCTGCCCCTCTCTCTCTCTCTCTCTGTGTCTCTATGAATAAATAAATAAAAAAATCTTTTAAAAATGGTATTTTGCATTCCTATAGCATTATATAATTTATAAAATATTATATAAACACATTTCATTTGGCCTTAAAAACTAAATGCAATAGGGAAATTACAAATGAGGAGACTAAAACACAAGGAATATTAAAAATGTGTCCATTAAGAATGAGAGCTAATTTCAAAACTCATTCTCTTCTGTTCTATAAAAAAAGAGTTCCTAATCCTATGGGTTAATATTATTCACCTTTCTATCTTTTTTAGGTACTCGGCACCATCTAATTCTCTTCCAATATGTACTTTTTCCCTCTTGACGCTTTATTCTCCTCGATGCAAAATCATCCTCGAGCATTTTCTAAAGCTTGCTAAAAAAAGAACACCTCTCCTCTCAACTCTCTCTCCCTAGCTATCATGCCATGTGCTCCCTTCTTGCCTTCAGAACTTTTTGGGATTCACCTCCAGTCACCATCCCCCGACGCTGGAACATGTTCATCTGCAACTCCATTTCACCCTTCCCGATTCTATCAAAGCACTCTTGGTAAATCCAAAGCTTCCCTAACTGCTAATTCAACTTTGCATTTTCATTTCTTATCCGCATTGATTGCTCTGCTTCATTTAATGCGGTCCTCCTTTAACTCTTTTTCATTTGCCATCCCAGAATCTGCAAACCACTCTCTTCACCTTTCCCCCCCATGGACACTCCTTATCAATCTCTTCTGCAAACTCCCATATCTCTGCTTTCTAGATGAATGTTAGTTAAATCACATTCAAGTCCGGGTTGCTCTCCCTTTCTCCACTGCAATCAACTGATCACCAGGGACTATCCATTCTACTGGTAATCACTTCAAATTGCAATTTGCCCTATTTCCACTACCATTGCCATAGCTCAGTTGATCACCCTCTATCACTGGGACCACTATATGATTTGCTAACCATTCTTCCTGCTTTTTCTCAACCATCTCTAACACCACCAACCATCAATGCCACTCATTTATCCTCTGTGCAGATCCAAATAAAATGACTAGTTTCCGACTTTATGTGGCAATCAAGATATGAACTCTTCAAAATAGCAAGCAAATTTTCTAAGGTCTTATTCCTCTCTCTCTCTCTCTCTTTTTAGTTTCCTCCATCATTAGTCTAACTCACCTAAACGTCTTTCTCCCCTGGGGCGTCATGTTCCTCCCTCATGTCTTCAAGACGAGAAACGTCCTCTCCATTACTTGTGTTCAGAGACCTGTGCTTAACTGCCATATCCTTATCAAAGCTTTCAATTCCTAAACTGAATTTTGAATTTGGGTCCTTCACCATTTTTAAGCTATTATGGAATTGTTGGTTTATTTAACTTCCCCATAAATTTTGACAAAAGCAATTACAATATATATCTTTTAAGGATTTTAAGCAAACTTGTTATATTATCCCAAAATGAATCTTACATAATCTGTTTGTGTCATAAAGTCTTTAACCAAGACAGCAATAATGGGGGAAAAAACCCACAAAAACAAAATCTTCAGCTTGGTTTCTGTACATAGTAAAAATAATTCCTAAGTTTTGGAATCTGAGCAATGACTGATCTTTATAGCAATCATTAATTAAACAGCACTAAGCAATTACCTCAAAGAACTTTTTATTTTATATATTTATTCTCTGATGTATACATGTATTGTGTTTATGTAAAAATGATTAATAACAAGTGTGCTTCGATGCAGCTTTGTCAAGGGTACAAAGTAATTAATTAAACTACGTTTTAAATCAAGGAACTGTAACACATCCTTCATCTTACAGTTCTTTACTGAATTCCTAAATAAAATTTAAGTCCTATCCTCATCCTGTGTTCTCCACTTGGCTGTCTCCTGATGAATATGAACTCTGATGCATTACTGCTAGAGTGTAATATTCTATCATATCTATAAATTCCACAAAGTCTTGGACTATGAAAAAAATGGTTACATGCTGTTTTTTAAAAAATATTTGAGAATTAATCATTTATTTCCCTTTCCTGACATGTCTTTTATGCTTTGCATGTTTTTCAAAGATAAGGCAAGGAGTAATGTTAAGCAATATTGCTATCCTCACCAGTGGAAGAAAATGGAACTATCAATCCCCAAACAAAGCTACACACTTGAATTTGAAGGTGCAATAGTTTGTCCAATTTCAGAGTCTCTTTCAAGCACCTTTCCTGAATTATGAACTGCAAAATCACTTTGACAGTTACAGATTCTAATTTTAGAATCTTTGCCTTTGTCACATCATTTTGCATAATCTTCCAAGCACTTAGAGCAGGAAGACAATGAGAGGGAGATTTAAAATGCTAGAATTATGCGAGGATAAACGACACATAGAGTAATCACATAAATTCAGTCAAAAGATTTATCATTATAAAGAAGCTTCCTAAAAACTTAACCTATGAACATGCATGACTTAACTTTAACAGCACCTATACAGTCCATATTTGAATAAAAGAAAAATAATTAAGAACTTCAAACTTGGGCACAGCTTTTCAACAGTTTTCAGTACAAACTGTCTCCTATAACGTATAAATTTCCAAACTTGGGTTATGTGGTCCACAGGAACTGAAATTCATTAATCTCTTCATGAGGAAATGCTCTACAAGTAGTTTCATGCAAGACATGGCCAAGATCAAGAAAGAAATTAATTGTAATTGTAAGAATTAACAAAAACATGAAAAAGTTATATTCTCACACTGCAGGAGGAGTGCAAATTAGTATTTCATTTTGGAGAAATTTGGAAATAATTTTCAATAAACCTAATAAATTTTACCCAGTTAAGAAATCTGTCCTAGCAAAACTATAATCAGAAACTCATATATAAGTTAAATAATTCATTACTGCATCCTTTAAGATAGCAAAATTATGAAAACAATATAAATTTTTGAAACTATGATAAGTGTTGATTATATATGGTGCAAATGACTGACAGTACGGTATCCATTTAATTAATTGTGGCACAAATCTAGAATGCCTTCTTAGATTATTACTAGAATGGCAGTAACATGGAAGCAAAAACAAAAAGTCTGAGGAACAGAAGTTACCTGAGAAAGGCTGAAACAAAGAGAAAACATGACATTTCTAGCCTCTGCATCCTGTTACATTTCTTTTTCCTCTTCTTCCATGCATTCCTTAAGCAGAAGATACAGAAATAGCTACAAAATATTTTACTTAATAATTTTGTTGTTTCCTCTGTGTTTATTCTTTGCACTTAGCTGATGAAACATATGTAGTTAAATGAATAAATCTTCCATCCTATGTTGAAGATAATATGTATTCTCTGTCGATATTTTAAATAACATCCGTCCCCGTGAATATTAAGGTAATACATTCTCAATGAAGAGAATGACAAAGTTTCATAATGGTAAAAAGAACATAAATAGCATTCACAATCTTTCTCTCTGGAGACAGTCACACAGTTTGACATTTTGATGTTGTTTGTTACATATGATATACAAATAAGAAGAACATACACTATACTATATATACACTTTTAATTCTATATTTTTTAAAGATTCACTTATTTATTCATGATAGACAGAGAGAGAGAGAGAGAGAGAGAGAGACACAGGCAGAGGGAGAAGCAGGCTCCACGCCGGAGCCCAACGTGGGACTCGATCCTGGGACTCCAGGATCATGCCCAGGGCCAAAGGCAGGAGCCAAACCGCTGAGCCACCCAGGGATCCCTAATTCTATATTTTTAATTTAACATTATATTCTGAACATTTTCTCAAGTCACTTAAAACTATTGCATTATTTGTAATATGCCATTCATTCACTTAACAGAACATGATGTAGGCTGATTCTAATTTCTTGGAACACTGCAATGAATAGATCTGCATACTAATTTTGGTTCAAGTTTCTGTTCCATTAGGTATGTTTCCTCCATTGTGCATTATAGGCTAAACTTAGGAGTCATTCAAAGGTTCAGGGTATATTCTTTTTATTTCCTTGTAAAATCTAGCAAATTATACTCCTACTTGTTATATATTCATTGCACTATTACCAAAATTTTGTAGAATCATTTACAAGTTGTTTACTACTTTTGATACTTGAACTCTTTTGTTTTTTTAATCATTCAATTCATAATGCAGTTAATCATTTATTTTTATTAGGTATCTTTTAATTCTATGATTGTTTATTCATATGTTGCCTTTCCAACTATAATTTTTGTAAATTCTTTATAGATTACAGTGATATCTTCAAATGTTACCAAAAATAGTTCTTAACCTTAAAAACAAGATTTCTAGAGGTGTTTTGGCTTTTATTAGATTTTCTTATATTAATTTTTCTTAGACAAAAGTATGAGAATGCATTTCTGTAATCAGATTCTACCAATCAGATTTCTGTAATCAGATTACCATTTCTGTAATCAAATTCTACATATTTTCAAAGTAAGGTTAAATGTTCTATATGCTAATTAAAACTTTCTTTTCACCATTAAGCAACTGCATAATAATTTAGTATTATAGCAAAAATGATAGTTATTATTCTCCATGCATGCATGCAATAGTATTTAGTAAGCAGCTAATAAGTGAAAGACCTCCTTCCAGATGCTTCAAGTACATCAATAAACAAAACAGATGGAGATTCTTGTCTGCTTGAGTTTTCGCTTCATTCTAGTAGGGATAGTCAACAACCAACATGGTTAGTAGGCAATAACAGTTTCCCAGAGAGGTCCATAACCTAGTCCCCAGAACCTGTGAATGTGTTACTTTATATGGCAAAATGGACATTGCAGATATAATTAAGGTCTTGGACCTTAAAACAGAATTTATCTTGATTTACCTGGCAGATCCAGATAAGCCCTAAAAAAAAAAAAAAGAACTTTCTGGTTGGGAGTGGAAGAGAGATGAGGCAGAGGGAAAGTCAGAGATAATCTACACCTTAGAAGTATTTGATAAGCAATTACTGGCTCTGAGAGGTAGGGGACCACTTGTGAGAACTGGAGAAAGAACTCTAGAAGCTAAGGGTAGCCCCAAGTAGGTAGCTAGCAAGGTCAATGAGACCTCAGTTCCATCAAACACATGGTACTGGATTCTGCCAAGACCCTGAATGAGCTTGGAAGTCTATTCTGCCCAGAGCCATCTGAAAAAAGCCCAGGTGATGAACAATTTGATTTCAGTCTCATGCATTCCAGAGCAGAGAAACGAACATGCCAATCTAGACCTCTGACCTACAAAATGGCAAGATAATAAATTGGTATTCTTAGAAGCCATCACTACACCTGTGGTAATTTTCCTGACAGCGATGGAAAACTAATACAAAATAAGTAAATTAGATAATATATTAGAAGGCATTAAATACTCTAGGAAGAATTAAAATTAATGCAAGGTCATAGTGATCAGGACTGCTTGTGTGGGCAGATGGAGCATTAAATAGGTGGCCAGGTTGGGCCTCACAAAAGGTGAAATTTGAGAAAAGGAGGTAAGGATGTTGGCCAAGTGGACATATGAGAAAAGTCTTTCCAGGCAGAGGAACCTGCTAAAAGAAAGACTTTAATACAGACCTGGTATCTCTCAAAAACAGTAAGGGGTCTTGTGTGGCTGAAGTAGGGTGGGTTAGGGCTAGACAGTGTAGGTGGAGAGGAGGCCAGAGAAGTAGGAGAACCAGTATCATGTGCCATCTCAGCTTTGGGAAACTTTCAGCTTTTACTCTGAGTGAAATAGGAAGCTAATAAAAGATTTTGAGTGGATGAGTGATATGATCTAACTTAAATGTTTCTAGAACAATCAAGCTTCTATACAGAGGATAGGCAGAAGCCAGGAGATTTGTTCAGAGGTTACTTCACTAATCCACACAAAGGATAACAATGGCTGAAACTAAAGTAGTAAAAATGGAGATGAGAACGGATCCCACTCAGGAAATAATTTTTTAAATTTACATAAAACATTTAAGAGATTCTTTTTCCTGGAAGCCTCCATGACACCTCTACACAGTTTTACTTAATTATCCTAACACATCACACCATTATCATAGCACATATCACACTGATCTAAAATTACCTGTTTATTCTTTCTTTCTTAACTTCATACTGGACCCTTAAAAAGCCTAATGTGTATTTTCAGGTGAGCCTAATAAAAAGCTGCATGCATCCATCTCTATTTTTAATCTGTACTGTAGGTACAGCCCAGGTCTCTGAGAAGAGTGATCTTTTATGACGCACCAGAAGTCCTCCAGGCCTCTTCTCTCATAAGTTATATCATTGCAAACAACTTAGATGGAGCCTAGATATCAAAACCAGGTTCATATTATTTTGATTTGTTTTTAGGGGGAAGAAAACCTCAAGATTAGTATAATCATCAGTAAAGAGTCCAAATGGGATACTGCTTCCTTGATTTCAATTCACTATTTTCTCCTCCTTGGATTGGAGCATTCTGAAGAAAAAGCCCAGGAGGGAAAAACAAACAAACAAAAAAAGTAGGCAGTAGCACAATGTTTACCTAGCCCTGAGGAGTCAAGGACAAAAAATGTTTGAAGTCTCTGAAATACATGTAACAACAGATAACTGCTCAATCATAAGCAACATAGTCTATGGGTTTCATTTTGTTTTACAAACTTTTTTTTTTCCCTGCCAATAATCTAACAATAACAAAAGTCAACTAATTTATGTTCTCTTCAAACAGGAAGCTTGTCAGGATGTGAATAAGCACTATTTTGCATTCTACTCACTGGTTAGAAGACATACTTATAAATTAATGTCTGGCACTAACAGCTATAACCATGTAGTACCCAGAGAAGCATTAATCCAGAGTTGGTCTTTTTTATAGCTTACTTAATAGGAAGATGAAATATGAAAAGAAAGAAAGAAATAGGAAGAGAAGGTAGGGAGAAAGAAAAGAAAAAAAAAGGAAAAAAGAAAGAAAAGAAGAGAAAAGAAAAGAAAAGAAGAAAAGGAAAAGAAAAGAAAAGAAAGAAAAGAAAGAAAAGAGAAGAAAAAAAAGAAAAGAAGAAAAGGAAAGAAAAGAAAAGAAAAGAAAAGAAAAGAAAGAAAAGAAAAGAAAAAAAGAAAAGAAAAGAAAAGAGAAAAAAGAAAAGAAAAAAAGAAGAAAAGAGGAAGAAGGAAAGAAAGACAAGAAAATTATCACTACTTTGAAAATTTTATGAACAAGAATGTTAAAAGCCATTTAAAGAGATGAAGAAAACATCCATATCCTTTTCTTTCATCTTTATTGTACTAATTTGATACTGGAATTTACTAGTTTTCCTTTTGTTTTTACATGGGTGAAGAGACAGAAAAAGTTTGCATTTCAGAGAGCAAGAACTTTCAAAAGCATATTACTCTAAAATATTTGCAAAGTGTCTCCATTCCTGATTTTTCTATGTAGTAAACATTGCTTTTACTAGAAAGCATACATAAAATTGGTCTAATATTGAATTTACGGGATCCCTGGGTGGCGCAGCGGTTTGGCGCCTGCCTTTGGCCCAGGGCGCGATCCTGGAGATCTGGGATCGAATCCCACGTCGGGCTCCTGGTGCATGGAGCCTGCTTCTCCCTCTGCCTGTGTCTCTGCCTCTCTCTCTCTCACTGTGTGCCTATCATAAATAAATAAAAATTAAAAAAAAAAATCTTTAATATTGAATTTACTTATTTTTCATTGAACTAATAAGTATTTATACAATGACTACTATTCATCAAGCTATGCCAGTAATTAAACGAAATATGTTTAAGATATAGGCCTTGCCTTTGATGAACTCAAGTTTTCTAATTTGAGAGTAGTCTGTAAATAAGCTTTCAACTCTGGGTGAAATATAAGTCCTATGGGGCTTGAAAGTTCACCATAATGTATTTGGCAGATCATTGACTAACTTGGTTTAGGGCTCCTTCATATGTGGGGTATAAGTTTTTTCCCCGTAGACAGAGATGCATCAGTTTATGAGGGAGAAAGAGCAAATCTCTTCCAGAAATTGGAGTAATCAAAAAAATGGACATTCCTCCCTACCAATTTGGATGCCTTTTATTTCTTTTCGCTGTCTGATTGCTGAAGCTAAGACTTTCAGTACTATATTAAATAGTAATGGTGAGAGTGGATATCCCTATCTTGTTCCTGACCCTAGGGTAAGAGCTCTCAGTTTTTCACCATTAAGAATGATATTAGCTGTGGGTCTTTCATATATGGCCTTTATGATGTTAAGGTATGTTCCCACTAACCCTACTTTGTTAAGGGTATTTATAAAAAATGAATACTATATTTTGTAAAATGCTCTTTCTGCATCTATTGAGAAGATTGTATGGTTTTTATCCTTTCTTTTATTAATGTGGTGTATCACAGTGATTGATTTGCAAATACTGAACCACCCCTGCAGCCCAGATAAATGCCATTTGATCTTGGTAAATAATTCTTTTAATATACCATTGGATTCAATTTGCTAGTATCTTGTTGAGAATTTTTGCACCCACACTCATCAGGGATATTGGCCTGTAATTCTCCTTTTTAATGGGGTCTTTGTCTGGTTTTGGAAACAAGAGAATGCTGGTTTTAGAAATCGAGTCTGGAAGCTTTTCCTTTCATTTCCATTTTTTGGAACAGTTAGAGAAGAATAGGTACTAACTCTTCTTTAAATATCTGATAGAACTTCCCTGGGAAGCCATCTGGCCCTGGACTTTAGTTTGTTGAGAGAGTTTAATTACTGATTCAATTTCTTTCCTGGTTATGAGTCTGTTCAAGTTTTCTATTTCTTCCTGTTTCAGCTTTGGTAGTTTGTATATTTCTAGGAATTTGTCTGTTTTTTTCCAGATTGCCTAGTTTGTTGGCATACAATTTGTCATATTCTTTTATGATTGTTTGTATTTCTGTGATGTTGGTTGTGATCCATCCTGTTTCATTTCTGATTTTATTTATTTGAGTCCTTTCACTTTTCTTTTTGATAAGTCTAAGGAGTTATCAATTTCATTAATTCTTTCAAAGAAACAGCTCTTAGTATTGCTGATCTATTCTACTGGGTTTTCTTTTTGTGTGTGTGTGTCTATATCATTTATTTGTTCTCTAATCTTTATTATTTACTTTCTTCTGCTGGCTTTAGGCTTTATTTGCTGTTCCTTTTCTAGATTCTTTAAGTATACTGTTAGGTTGTGTTTTGAGTTTTTTTTTTTTTCCTGAGACATAGCTGATAAAGGGTTAGTATCCAAAATTAATAAAGAACTTACCAAACTCAAACCTCAAAAACAAATAATTCTGTTAAGAAATGGCCAGAAGACATAAATAGATGTTTCTCCAAAGAAGACATCCAGATGGCTAATAGACACATGAAAAGATGCTCAGCAACACTCATCATCAGGGAAATAAATCAAAATCATAATGAGATACCACCTCACACCTGTCAGAATGGCTAAAATTAACAACACAAGAAACAACAGGTGTTGGCATGATGTGGAGAAAGAGGACCCTCTTGCACTATTGGTGGGACTACAAACTGGTACAGACACTTTGGAAAATAGTATGTAGGTTGCTCAAAAAGTTAAAAATAGATCTACCTTATGACCCAGCATTTGCACTACTAGGTTATTACCCAAAGGACACAAAAATAGAGATTGGAAGTGGTACATACACCCCAATGTTTATAGCAGCATTATACGCAGCCAAACTATGGAAAGAGCCCAAATTAGTCTTGATTGATGAATGGATAAAGAAGATGTGATGTGTGCATGCATGTTTATGTACACATATGTGTATACGCATATATGTGTGTGTATATATATAGCGATTAGACAGAAATGGTCAAAAATTACTCCTAAGCCTTGAAAGTACACTACAGAATATAAAGCTATTTGGAAAAAGAAAGCAAAAGTATGTGTAAAAGGCACATGTGGATTGGATTGGAAGATTCCAGAATGCCCTGGAACTCTCAATAAAATAATTATGGAGAGAATTAAGGCCATTTACTTCTAAGTTTGGGTAGGAAGACTGTGGCCACATGTTGTGTGCCCTAAAAAGATTAAGTATAAGTTTATCCAAACTTTTGATTGCTAACATTTAAATTTCATTACTTTTGTGGGACCATAAGAGTTGGTCTTAGGAAATAAGAAACAACATCTGAAAAAATAAAATTCATGGAAGACTGGAAAACAGGAAAATAAAGCATGTGAAAATGAAAAATATTAACTGGTGGGAGGCTCATGAAGGAGCAGGTAAGAAAAATGTCAACAGTAATCAATGTGGAAAGCAGGAAGATCACAGCCATCTGCTCTATTGTTCTTTTATGTTTGTACATTCTGCTTATCAATGTATATTCTAGGATGGATCCTCAGACATAGGCTCTTATCTTTGAACCAGAGCCTTGATCATGCCAGGGCATTTGATAAAATCCTAAAGGTCTGACATGTTGCCTACAGAATATGGCTATGTGCCAGGCACTGTTGCACATACTAAATCACACTAAGAAGTAGGTACTCTTATTAGCAATACCCTTATTAGCAGTATTACCATTTTACAGATTGGGAAACTGAAATTCAAAGCTAAATTAAGAAGCTTCCCTAAAGTCCTACAGCTAGTAACCCAATACAATATAGTTCCCATTAGTTTGCTAATATTTTCTGAAGGAAGGAGGAAAATGCAACCATCAAAGCATTCACAATAATCTTCAGTTTGTCTGATATAATATGTCTGTCAATCTTCATGGGAAAGGAGTAGGATGAATAATGTGAGGCAGGGAAAGCCTGAGACAGGAAGCTCTTCAATTATTTAGAAGATAAACAAAATAGAAATGGAAATATTTGAAGGTGCAAAAATACTTTCGAAATGTTGTAGATTGCTGATAATGTATAAATTATGCAGTAAAATAAATTATTTTGACAGTAGATTTGCTTAAAGAAGGACAGGCTGGAATGAAAGTGGTGCTCGAGGCTGTCATCAATATCAGATTCCTAAACTTCCTTGGGAAAGAGGCCCCAAGGTTTCCAGTTGCTGTTGATCTGCACACAGAAACCAAACCACATGTTGCTCACACAATCTCAAGGTGAGATTTGGGAAAAAAAGCTTTTTGAGCTAAACAGTTTTGCATTCATCCTTAATCATAAGTCATAGATTTTCATCCATGTGTTCTTTAAAAGTTGAAATATTGAAATTTAAGGAAACTGATCTCCCAGAGATTCATTAATGTGCTTTTGAAAACTATCAACATTTCATCAGAATTTCATTTGATCTTCTTCAGAACTGTTTTTGTGTTAGTCCAGAAAATTGTATTGTGTCAAAACCATTTTACTCCATGTGAGTAATACCATTCCATCACACTGATTATACATTTGAACTGTATTTCAGGGTTTTTAGGTGCTATTAAACCTGGCCTGCCAATACTAAACATCTATCAAACAACAAAAGTTTTCACAAGACTGTAAAATATTTGACTGGAAGTAAACATGAGACCTCAAGGAAAGCACATTCTTAAAACTCTTGGTACACAGGCTAGATAGAACCTGTACCTGCCAAATGTCTGAGGTTGTGAACATGTTCTTTATCAAAGCTAAGCTCAGAAAATTATTCTGAAGCCCCTATAGTGTTTTATGCATTGTATTAGGTGTTTGAGAATATATGGAAAAGATGTCATCTCTGCTTCTAAGGGGAGAGTAGTGGTAACAACAGAAGCTACATGGAAAGAGGGAATGAAAAAATCATTAAAGCCATTGCCTATATTCTCAACAATTCTATGCGATAAAGATTATAAAATGCCTTCAAAATAATTGGATCAATTCAAACACTTACCAGGAAACCACAAACACATGATAACACAGACTGGTCAGCCTGATTGATGGGCCTATTTATTACAAGCAATAGTCAATAAAAAATAAACACTAAAAAAAAATGAAAATTGAAAAAGCAAAGCATCATACCAATTCATTGGGCTTGAACTAAAAACAAAATTACCTGCTCAAAGAAACCTATGCTGCAAAAGGACTTTATGAAAACAAGGGAATAGAGACGGAGCAAGTGTGTCGGTTGTGGCAACAGCAAGTTTACCAGTGTTTTAGAATTTGGTGAACAAAAAAATAAAAAATAAAATAATAATAATAATAATAATTTGGTGAACAGAGAGAAGTTCAGCTCTGGTTGTGTTATCAGCATCACTAACAATACAGAGGGCCTATATCCCAGACTCTTTAAAGTTCCAAGGAGAGAAGAAGAAATGATGCAGACTCTCTAGGACTTGAAAGTATTCAGGAGATGGCATTTATCAAATGATAAGTAGCATTTCTTAAAGGCCAAAAGGTGAAAATGATAAGCTGTATTACAGGAATTAAGGTGAAATCCCAGTGAAACAAGGTAGTGTGGATTTGGGCTGTGAAATGAAGTTATGTTCCTAGGGTAATAATCAGCTGCTTATTCTGAATCAAATTTCTTCATCTCCATAAGCTTTATGAACATGGTAATCAAGACCTCTGACAAACAACAAATAACATCTTGTTATTACTCAAGATCCATCCCTTAAGATGGATCCTTGGCCATATAACTTAACCTTTCTAACACTAGTTATCTTCAACATAGTATGAGAATAATAAGACTTATACTCCATAGGTTAATTTTTATAATTAAATTATATAATTCATAAAAATAATACCTATATATATATCAATGTGTTTAATAAATGTTAGCTACTAATATCAAGGATAATGTTCTTTGCCAAATTACAAATCTGTGCCTAGAAATAAATTTCTTGATATATATACAGAAACACAAGAAAATGGAAGTAACTATAGCCAGATTAAATAATTACTAATACATTAATTCAAGTAAAAACTGAAAAAAATAGCATTGCAAAATGCTAATGCACATTGTACTTGTAGATATAAACCCTGCCAAGCTTTGGGTTTTCAAAAGTACTTTCTCAGATTCATATTTCATTGTGTGCATCACTACTATGTTGAACATTTGACCATTATAAAGATTTATGAAGTTCCATCCTGATTGAAATTCATACCATGTAACAAGGAACCAACAAAAATTTAGATACAACAAAACAGATATTGAAAAAGAGATAAAAGCAAGTCAAAAGAATAATCATTAAGATTAATGCAATCATTATTTTTACTAAGGCTGTAAGGATTCAAATTCAATTCTATGATGAATAAAAAAAGGAACTCATTTTTGTTCAAAGAATCCTTGGTTAAAATGTAAATGTTTGTATAAAGTTACATATAATATAGAGTATTTTTATTAGTGTGACTTATTTAGTTCACGCATTCCCTTTAAAACTAATTAACTAATGTCATAAAGTCTGGCATGATGAAACCTATTTTGGAAAATCTTGGGTTGATAAAACCCAGTGGATCCAAGTGCAGAGAAATCTACACACCAATAATCTTTTTAGGGTGTATATGATCTTAGTTTGTAGCATATAAAGAAGAAATATGGATTAATCAGCAGAGTTGTCTTCCGAGTGACAAACTCAGTAATTTTTATTTGCCTCATAGTCACAGACAGTAAACACCTTCACATATTCTACAATTTAGTCAATTTTACTCATAATATCTAGTTTAAAATGTGTTGTGTATATATATATTGTATAAAATTTAGAAAAAAATAAAAAAATTTAGATAATTATGTATATAAATATAATCTTACTAAATACTGTAAATTAAAATATTTCCCTCTTCAGGACTTATTTTCAACTTTTCTTCTAAACCTATGAGACTCTTCTTTCATTGCAGATATGCCAATCCTGCTAACCCTTTAAGAATTATTGTATAAATCTTAACAGAACACACTCAAGACATTGTGCAAAATGAACTTCATTCATAAACTGAAACATCCCAAAAGTACCATGCACAAATGAAGTAAGCTGTCACCATCCTGGTTGAATTTGAGGAAAAATAGGAGAATTTCCAGGTTGAAGGTTTCATTTAATCAAACTATCTTCATGGACAGTTTATCGGACTATCTGAAATTTCACCAGTAGAGATTTATCCCTTGTAATTAAATAGCCCAACTTCTGGTAAAGTAAAACAAACATAATTTTAATAAGAAAAACATATTCCGACGTATTTTATTAACATCTTACTGCAATTAACATTCCTACTTCACATTATATTTAGCTGGTATTAGAGGAACAGAAACTAGGTCTGAGAAAACAGGAAGAGTATTAGGTCAGAAATGTTGTCCAATAAAAATCATGTTACTATACTTTAAGCACCCTATGAATTCTGGTGACAAAAAGTAGTGTAATATTTCTTTTCTGCCAAATAGAGAGATTGTAGATTTAAAAAGGATTAAAGAGATATTAAAGGGAAATTAAAATTAAAGAGAGATTCGGGCACATAACTAAGTAATTCCAATTTATTTTTAGGAAGCACAGCTTTAAGCAAGTCATTCACTTTACATAGGTATATCAGTTATCCATCTGCCAGTGTTGGAATTGGTATTTATGTTAATACCCCTATGCTATGAAAGACTACTGGGATTGCCAAAGATATATCTGTAAGGGAAAGAGGATTCCAAGCTGAAGTATTAAATGCAAAGGCACAGGACCATAAATAAATACCACTGTCCTATGTTATCATTATTGCTCACTTGAGAGACAAATTTAGCAAAATGGGGTCCTCTCTCTTGGTCCTATCAAGGATTTAGATGTTGAAATACCAACACAATGCAAAGAAAGATGTTTAAGCTTTCAGTAATCATAAGAAAAATGTATGAGATATCTCTTTAAAGTATCTTTTCTAAATAACATACCTGAGCACAGAAGAATGGATTTGATTAACTGAATTTAATACTCATATTCTCATATCCACTACTCCTGGCCTTTCCTTACACATCCTTTACACAGGATCACTGCTCATGTACATATGCTTAGTATGATTCTAGCATCAAGTGAATTTGTTTAATTAATTTTTTTTAAATCTTGGAAAGAAAATATACCATATGCACAGGAAAGATCAAGATCAAGTCTATTATTCAGCAAAATGTACCATATATTCAAATTTAAATTTGAATTTAAATTTAAATTTTAGATTGATAAATGTAGAGTTGATTTAATAATTCAATAAGGCATAAGAAATTTTTTTTCCATCAGGACCATTTCTTTGGGATGCATACTTACTAAAGCCTGAAATCTCTGTAAGGGAACACATAGAACATTCAAATGTGAAGAAGGATAATCCAAAAATTATACAAAGGTAATAAGAAAAAAAGCCTTCTAGTGTGAATAAAAGCTAGTATAAGGAATGATTCAAGTATTAAAAGGATGACAAGCTCTGATTATAAGGAAGATAACAGGACAGACTATGTAAGTGTGGGGTTGGACAGAAGGAAGGGCAACAAAACAGGTACTAGATATGTAATCAGAGAATCCAAAGGTTGCCCATTTTTATCTGTACAGCACTCACATACAACATGTATGGTAACAATATATATTTATAACCATTTTTTAAAGACTACTTACAGAATGATTATTTTAATCATTAAAGAAAGTCAATAAAGAATTCAAGTTTGACAAATAACAACTCATCCATTCACATAAATCATTTCAAAAAATAAATCTTGTCCATGTAAAAAAATAAAGATGGATGATAAAAAGTTCAAATATAAAAAGAAACAGACTAGGTCTAAGACAGCTCCCACTATTCTATGTTATGTAAGCATGACAATATTGCAATTTCAAAAAAATTCTGTATTTTGGAATAAAATCACATAACGAATTAGTATGAAAAGTGCCTTAGGTCTTTCAATGAACCTTAGGATAATAGAAAAGAGAAAAAAGGGAGATGACATGGGATGAGTGAGGCTGGGAGGGGTACGGATGGGAAGGAAATGGAAGAGGAGTCATCTGATTATGTAATGGCACTTTCTTCTTGGTGTCATAAAACACAAGACACTAGCATTTACAGCAGATTAAAAGGTAAACTTTATGGCCATAAGAATTCAAAGACTATGAACATTTAAGAATCCTTTTTCATTGTAACTCATTTTTCATGAAGTCACAGGGATGATAGGCTTTGAGAGGTGAAAAGGGCCCTTACTTTTAATATCAGGCACTAATTTTATAAGGACTCCTATTTTTCCTTAGGTGTAAAAGCAATGTCTATAAACAAACAAACAAATGAAAGATTATAAAGTCACAAGAGCACAAACTATTTCTTCCACCGGAAAGAAGAAATATATATGGAGCATCTTCTCTGAAGACCATTTTGAATACTTCCATGGCAAACACCAGATTATTCCAAAACATCCTTAATTTTGTCAAATATTTCAGAATGTGTGTTTTGTTATGTGTTTGCTTTGGTGTTAAATTGTCTGCAAATTGTGGTGACTTTGCAATTCATCTTTCTGAGTTAAAAGAAATCACGTACCAGACAATTTTGGAGGTGTGATGACTGTAATAAAGCGTTTTACAACTTTTACATTATCCTTTGAAGTTGTAGTGTCACTAAACAAAATATTCATCTCTTTGTAAAACTTAGAAGTTTCCCTCCATGTGCTATGGCACAGATATTCACCTTCTCTCTTCTGTTTACTACATTTCCAGACATGCATTTTTCTGATTTTTATCTCTAAACTCACATTTTCTGCTCTCTATTACAATAAGCGTTCTAGGCACTTTGTAATAGCAATGAATTTCATGATTTGAGTTTACTCATAAGCAAAGTTCCTGTTGACTAAAAAAATATATATACGAGTGATGTTGATGGTCCAATTAATTTTCTTACTAGTGAAACCCAGGTCTTCTATTGGTTTCGATTAGCAAGGCAAATGTGGCAGACCTTTCTGGTCTCCCGGCCACCTCCACTTCCCTTCTTCAGATTTCAGGTTATCAAAGGTAAAATGAGTTAGACGAACATATCTCACCAAAAATGACAACACTGCCAGGATATTTCTGAAGTGCATCTTAAGAACTTTGAAAAGTATGGCTCAAGCAAAAAAGTAGCTCAAATTATTTCAAGGCATGTTTACATTGAGCAGAGGTTTGTTTCCCTCATTCAAATATTAGGCCTGAAGTTTTCTAACTTTTTATGTTATAACTTCTATGATACACTTTTTGTATCTCTCTCAGTCTCTACTTTCATATTCCGAGGTCTCCATTCAGCAGGTTACACCACACATAAAGTTTAAAAGCATTTAGCTAAAAATTTTGCATAAAAAATAAGTCCGATCCTTTCAAATGCCACCACCATGAAAGCCACAATTCCTGCCTCTTTTCTGTGTCAGGCCATTTATAAGGATTGAATTACAATGTGCAGGAGGAAAGAGTCTAGGAGATAGAAAGAACATCAGCCTATCCAACACAAGTGGCTATATCTCCATTTCCCACATATCTTTGTGGTGTGCTCAATGAACATCCCTGCCATCCTTAGGAGACACTATCATTATCTGGGAAAAATACTGTTTAGGCAGTAAATATAAAAATCCAGATTGGCACACTTAGGATATATACTGCCTTCTCTGTGACCTAAGTGGATAGTCTAAAATTAGCAAATGAAACATTTAATAAATGCATAAACCATATACTGAAATTCCAACTGAAAAGTCAATTGGAAATCTATGAACTCAAAAGAGAGTTTCATAAAGCTACAAATAATCTCCATCCTATAAAATGTAGTGTTGTACTATTGAGGCAAATTAAAGGATAACAGTGATAGTCCCAGTAGCATAAGACATCTACAGCTGGCAAATTACTGGAAGGTGTTTTAAGTAACATTTTCAAGGCAGTCTGTATCTGAATACTATTGTTACAATTGAACTTTGGTCAAAACTGAAGAGAGAAAAAATGGAGCCATCTGGCAGGAAAAAACGGATATTTCTATTCAATAAATGATAGGTTGTTCTTTGGGAAGGGAGGAGCAAGGGAGAGAGAGAGAAAATCTTTTTTTTTTTAAGATTTTTAATTTATTTATTCATGAGAGACACACACAGAGAGAGAGAGAGAGAGACAGAGAGAGAGAGAGGCAGAAACACAGGCAGAGGGAAAAGCAGGCTCCATGCAGGGAGCCCGACGTGGGACTCAATCCCGGGACTCCAGGATCACACCCTGGGCCAAAAGCAGGCGCCAAACCGCTGAGCCACCCATGGATTCCCGAGAAAGAGAGAGAATCTTAAGCAGACTCCACATCCAGCATGGAGCCCCATACTGGGCTCAATCTCAGGACCCTGAGATTATGACCTGAGCTGAAATCAAGAGTCAGATGCTTAACAGACTGAGCCACCCAGGTGCCCCACTGATAGGTTGTTCTTAAATGATCCTAAAATAGAGGAACTTAACAGCAGTCTCACAGCCAAGGAGCTCCTTTTTTGCTAGCATAGGGACTTCTGTATATCATGATTCCTCTTCAGGTACCAAAGGTCTATTATTTATCTTTTAATAGATACGTTTATTTTACTTTGCCTTTATTTAGCAGTGGTACAAAATTACCTTGAAAATAATAATCATGGGTACAGATGCTAATTTTTGATATGTCCACCATGGCTCTCAGACACATGCAAAACTTCAACAATGTCTGAGAACTGTTTTATTGACCATATCTCAGGCTATGCTCTGTAAAACTTCAACACATTCCTGAATTAGCACATGCATTTGTTTTCTGCACAACAGATGAGATACTTAAATAGCAGAGAATGCTCTGTCTGCTTTGAATAACAAAATGATGATTTCATTTTTCTCAGTGTGCTTACAATTCAAGTCTACAGCTTTATGTCATTTTCATGGAATAACAATGTAAATGGTAGCACTGGCCCCATGACACTTCAATTCCCTGATGTCTTGAATCCAGAATTTCTAATTGCCCTTAGTGAATAGCTTTCCAAATGTCTTTTCAGTCCTGAGTTAGGTTTTGTAAAGCTTTAGGGAATATCTCCATTAAGATATCAGGCTATTTACTTCAAAACCGGCAATAGTCATGTTGATTATTTTATAACTTATAAATATTTTTCAAAGTGATTTTAAATTATTGTAGTCCTCTTGTCTTCTGAATTTTCTTATGCATTTAGTTGGGGGAAAGAAAACTCTCTAAAAAATTCAATCAGGTTGAAGGCCGCTTGCTTTCTCAATTGGTGTCTAATGTTGCCAGAGGACAGTCTTGACTAAGATACCACGTGGTATAAAGAGGTGAATCTATTTTTAGAAAGGCATCTCTGATGATTTTAAGCTTTCTATGTCTAATATTGTCAAAGTGCTTTTTAATGAAAAACTGTTTGTTGTCACTGTGACCACTTTTTAATTACTCGAATTAATATCTCTCCTCAAACACTTTTGCTCTACAAGTTCCTTGCTCTGTTCTTTCCTGTCCTTTCCCTTTTGAAAAAAGTAATTATATCTGTAATCGCTGGCTTAGTACATTTCTTCCTCACATAACCAGGAGGACAGTTCCCTGAGAGAATAGAAAATGGGTCCTTCCTCTTCATCTCTGTATTCCAGTACCTGGCCCCACTCCAGACACATGGTAGGTACTCAAAACATATGAAAGAAATGAATGAATAAAATTATGTTAATAATTGCCTTCTGATCTGCAAACAACCCCCACAATAATCATTAATTTTCAAAATCTTATCTGCATTTACCTAAGTCATCTGACAAAATAAAATAAGTTATTAAACTAAAGCTTCCAAAATGTCTTCCTCCAAAAACCCATTATTTAGAATATGATTTATTTAACTGGTACATATATTAGTGATACTGAGACGGAGAGGGCAATTTTCAAAGTACTCATATTATTTTTTTCTCTTCACATTTCTTATTTGAGACAGCATTCATTTTTTTTTCAGAGAGACACAGAGTATCAAGTAGTTCATAAGGCCTTTGTTCATAAAGTGAAAATGGAAATATTGGTAAACTGAGATCCTATCAATTTTTGTCATGTATTTTCAGCCAGATACACTGTGGAGAAATCCCTTCCTCCTATAATGGAGAAAGAGGAGGAGCCAGAAAGTGCACATTGAAATCACTTGGATATACAGATTGTTATTCCAAGAGCTTATAAATATAATTTGGCAGAAATACATGAGACAACATAATATGAGACATTTCAACTGCTGGGCAAAATTTAAGAACTGTGACCTTACTTAAGGGGTGAGATTTCCTCAATCATCACAAATGGAAGTTAATTCAAGTATATGTTCAACTTTAAATATTAAATACACTTTTATTTTGTGTCATAGACTTTTAATAATTTTCTTTTATCACAAAATCATGAGGTATAAATGTCCATATGAAACTCCATTATTCCACAAAATCTTTTTTAAAAAGTCAGAGACAGAAATGTGCACAAACACCCATAGACTGGCTAAACTATTTAGAGTATTTAGACATAATGGACATTCTCTTTCAAGAGCTGGCTCTTTATGTTAATCTTCATTGGATAAAAAATGTTGATATAAATAATGTACTAGCTATGTTTTTATCTCCCTCTTTGTTCCCTGAAGTAGTAATGGATCAGGAGGTTAGCAACAGTATTTGAAATAGATGAGTTTAGTCAAGTATGTTGTAGAAAGCTGCATTAGGCAAATATTTTTAAAAGATTTTTATTTATGTATTTATTTGAGAGAGAGAGTCAGAGATAGCAAGCGAGTAGGAGAGGGAGAAGCATGCTCCCTGTTGAGCAGGAAGCCAGACATGGGACTTGATCGCATGATCTGAAGAACATGACCTGAGCTGAAGGCAGATGCTTAACTGACTGAGCCACCCAGGCACCCCTAGGATCACATTTCTTTAAGAGATAATTAGTTCTAAAGCCAGGACTTGAACTTAACTCTAATATTATGCTTTTTCCATTATAACAACAATAAAAACATAATATTTAATGAAATCTAATGTGCTAGACACTAAGATCAACATTTTATGTATCACCACATAAAATTCTCATAATACACATATGATATGGGTACCATAACTCTATATTTATGTTGACTGATAAGATAATATATATATAAATGTCTTTTACGCATATTATTACTAAAGTTAGAAAATTTTGCATGGTAACTTTATTCCTCCTCCTCCTTAAACCAGGTAATTAAAACTTACATTGCTTAACTTCTGCTCAATTTTGCTGTGAAACTAAAATTGCTGTAAAAAAAATAAAATCTACAAAAAACAGCAACTTACACTGTGAATCAGTACTCAAGATTAAATGAGTTGCCACTGCATATGGTGGTATTTTTAGCCTCTGTTTGTTTAATGACTATCTATTTGCACTAGAGATCATGTGTATCTGTGTGTGTGTGTACACAGACAGTTTCAAATCAAAACAGATAATAATATTAAAACAATAATAGCAACAGCAAAAGCCTGATGAGTTTCTACTCTATGAATAATTATAAGCCCTTCACATATGTGCACTGATGCAGTGTTCAAATCAACCCTATGAGACAGATAACACTTCACACTTGATGAAAGTGAAACAGAATGAAATAATGTGTCTGAGGCTGAACAGTTAGAACGGTGATACCAAGATTTGAATTTGGATAATCTCACACTTGGTCATCTTGTGCACTGCCACTATTTGAATGGATGGGACACCATCATTTGAATGAGACTTTAAACTTAAAGAGTATCATTCAACACTTATACAGTATCTTACATGTTTAAACAGAAATGAGTTTTGAGTAGCTCTATTATGTGGTCTAGAGCAGGATTTTGAATCATGATTCCCTTAAATAATGATACTACTTTCACTTTCATCCCCAGAGAGAATAAATCTCCTTTATTTAGATATCTAAAAATTCTAACATGGTCAGCCCTGGTGGCTCAGTAGTTTAGCACCGCCTAGGGCTTGATCCTAGAGACCTGGGATCAAGACTCACGTCAGGCTCCCTGCATGGAGCCTGCTTCTCCCTCTGCCTGTATCTCTGTCTCTCTCTCTCTCTATGTCTCTCATGAATAAATAAATAAAATCTTAAAACAAAAATAATAAAATAAAATAAAAATTCTAACATCAATAAAAATGTTGCTTCCTATTCTAATCAACTAAATATGCACTTTCTTCAGCCTAGTATTAAGGAACACAGATCACGGCAGAGATCATATGCAAGATAAGACAAATCTGGTCACAGAATGCTACTTGGCTAATGACAAGGATGGAAACTTGATATTGTCTTCACCATCTCAATAAATGGTACCACCATCTCTCATTTGCTCAAACAAAATAAATAAATAAATAAATAAATAAATAAATAAATAAATTGATTCCTTTCTTCGTTTATGAATGCTGATTCAATTAGTCATCATGTTTTAATGGCTCTACTTCCAAATATATTCTGAATCACTTTATATCTCTGAATTATCACCCAAACTACTGCCACAATCTCCTAACTGCTTCTCCCTGAATAACAGTCTTTTACAAATGTATCACAGATCATGTCACTGTTCTGCTTAAAACTATATTAAATCTTTTTAGAGTCAAATACAAACCATATTTAGTAGAGTCAACAAAGGGCACAGAATCTATACCCTGCCTACCTCCTCTTACTTCTACTCCATTCTCCCACATATGGGAGAATTCTAGATATAATGTCCTTATTGCTTTCCCACCTCAGAGATGTTGTCCTTGCTTTTCCCTCCAGAATGCTCTTTCTTGTTATTAATGTTCAGGTCACCAATCAATCTTCAGGCCTCAGACTACATTATCCTGTGATATACCCACCCTTCATTTCCCACTTAGCTACTCAGTCTATCACATTATCTTCTTTTCTTTTTAGGATTCATTGCTATGTGAAATTATTTGCTAATGCTCCATCTTTCCCACTGGATATCAATATTGTTTCTCTTGTTCACTGATTTATCCTCAGTATGAAGAATGGTGCCTGGGAAATTGAGGAAAGAAATAAAAATTCTCACAATGAATGAATACACCATTTTGTGAGTAATAAATGAGACTGCATTAATAATTTTGCCTGGAAAAGCAAGTCTGCACAAATTAATTTAGAAAGATCGTACCTAAAGTGAATTTTGAGCATTTGATAACCCATAATGCACAGACACAGATGATGATGCATGCTTTATAACAAGAGTAAGCTCATTCCAGAACAGAATACTCTAAAATGTGAATGTCCTAGAAAAGAATGCTACACATGAATAAAGGAGAAATCCAGAAGATGCAAAATCATTCCTTGACATACAATTGCAAAAAATGTTTACAATTTCCTTAGTGAGAAAGAATTAGAAATGAACATTAAAGACCTCTATATTATCTCTTTATATTATCTCACCATTATCTGAGACTAATAGATAATATATAGAGAGATTTGTGTGTATATGTAGGTATATATGTAAAAAATATATGCATTATATATACATCCATCCTTGTATTTTATATTTATATGATTTCCTCAATGATATTATACAATAACATATGGATGGTCCTATTCCAATTTGTGATTTGAGTTATGCCTAAAAAGCCTTTATTATTTTGGGTTTAAGATTTTATTTATTTATTCATGAGAGACACAGAGAGAGAAGCAGAGACATAGGCAGAGGGAGGAGCAGACTCCCGCATCGAGTCCCACGTCGGGCTCCCTGCCTGGAGCCTGCTTCTCCCTCTGCCTGTGTCTCTGCCTCTCTCTCTCTCTCTCTGTATCCCTCATGAATAAATAAAATCTTAAAAAAAAAAAAACAAGACATTCAGAAGTGATGGTGATTTCTGGTTTTATAAATTTGATTCTGAAAATTAATCTTTATACAGGCTAAACAGAATTTCCTAATTTGGGGGTGAGAATGCATGATAACTCATCACGAAAATTTCTGTACTTGTCTAATGTAAGGAGAAAATACCTCATTGAAAACTAAAAACAATCCGTAACAACAATTTCTGTGAAACACAAACTTTAGAACTGCACATTAAACTTTTCAACTATGAGAATGACTAGATAATACTGATATAGTATTCTCCTGATCAATTATCCTAACTCATAAGTAATAACAAACAACAAAGTGTCGGGGGTGGGGGGCTCTTTAAATTTTTCTCTTCAGTTTCCAATTAAGGATTCAGTTTGAAGTGGCACACAAAATAGAATGATATGTTTTCAATGCAACACATCCCTTAAAAAGCTTCTCTGTGAACTGATCATCAAATTAAAATACCAATTAAAAAAAAAAAAAGGAAAGAAAAATCTGGCAAGATCAATAAATCTACTTTAGTGAAATCAAGGAATAATTTATCTTTCTTAGGCATTTAGCACCAGTTTATTTCTTTCTTAGGTGCAGCTAATCCATAGATCTAGAGTAACTGCATGATAAATTTTAATCCTGTCATGTTCCAACGATAGATCTCTCAATAATGAGAAGAACATCTCTCACACAATCTGCGCTGAATCAAATGTTTAGTAGAACTGTGTGAAGCTCCCCCTAACTCACCGCTCATTGGCACTATCTAAGGAAAAGAATTGCTAGACAATTGAAACAAATTCACCACTTGAGGAAGTATCTGGCATCACATTAAGTCCCAGGAAAGAGAAAAATGGTTCTGCTTTTCTGACTCTGTTTCTTCCCCTAGTTTAGAGACAATTACTCAGTTGCAATTAAGTCTTGCTTAAAATGAGAACATTGGGGGGGGGGGGGGAGGAAAGACTTCAGAGAATGAGGAGATTGTGTGTTTGGAATTTATGTTTGGACAGATAGTAACAAAGTGTCATGGAGAAGCAGGTCCAAAGACTTCTTTTTCCTTATTACACCTATCAAATTGGTGAGAGCTAGGAGTATTTAGAATAGCGTTCCAAATATTTTCTGCAAACCCTAACCCTGGGAAATCACAGTAATCCCCCCCTCTCCCTTTACCTACCACCCCTCAGCGCTCTCTTGCTATTCTGTAACCAAAAATGCCATTTTCTTTAAACCTTTCTCTGTTTTCCCCTCAATATCAGTCTCTTTTGGGAGAAATAATAGGTACTATTTTCTTTTTTGCCTTCAGAGAACACATCTGAGACATTCTGTAAAAGTACAAAAAAAGTAATAGCTTTTCATAACATTTTACTATATTGACAAATGGTGGCATGATGGCAGTTTATGGGGAGGTTGTTTGTTAAGAGCAGATTTATTTAAATACTGCCAATCTAAAAACAATCAAATTCAGTAACATTCTTATTTAAGTTATCACACAGTTTTAAGAGCTGACATTCACCAGCCATGGTCTACTATTATTACTTTGGTGTGTTTACTTCCAGACATTTTATTCTAAGTTACAAAAGTAACAGGATAATTTGCAATAGGTAGAGAATTCCAGAGCTTGCTATTCTTACCCAAACAGCATGTAATGAATGTCCTTCTTCTCTGTAAATATGGATCTTTATCATAAGTTAAAGGCTACATGTATCAAATACTATAAATTAGTTAATCTTCTATTGGACATTTAGATTGTTCATAGAATTTATATGCAGAAAGAGAGAGAGAGAGAGAGAGAGAGAGAGAGAGACTTTTTCAAAGATATATTTTTCCAAAGTATTAACCTATTGCCTTTATAGAAACTAATTTTAGGTTCTGTATTTTAGCTCTAGAAACTTCCATTTTTAAGCAATTTCACAGTTCAAAGGGTCACTATAATTGTATTAGAAGGACTTCAAATCTAGATGATCCTGTGATGCCAAAAAGTAACAAAGTGGTCAAAGAAAAAAAGTGCTAAAAAGGTAAAGTGTGGGCATATCAAAAGGGCACAGAAACCAACCTGAAACACATCCCACTGATCAAATTTGAAACAACTTGATGAAGAAAATTAATAATGATGGTTTTAGATTATAACCCAAAGAATAAAATAAATACCCATGATTCTCTACTTATGTCAATAAAAAGCTGAATACATAAATGAAGAGAAATGACAATTATTTCTTAAATAAAATTTCAATTAGTAAAATGTAGAAGAAATGGGAGAATTTAAAAATTATCATTATATCACCATTGTAATTAAGTGCCATAGGCCTGATCTTTTGATGGAAGTTAAATTAGTGAGCAAGAATTTAGTGGGCAGGACATCTAAAAAGTACTCTGCGCACTAAGCAGAATCCATCAAAGATATCCACATCCTAATAGCAAGACTTGTGAATATGTTATTCTCCATGACAAAGAGGAATTAAGGCTGCAGATGAAATTGAAGTTGCTAATTAGCTAACCTTAAAACTAAAGAGGTTATACTGAGTTATCTGGGTGTGCCCCAACGGAATCACAAGAGTCCTTGAAAATGGAAGAGGTCAGAGTGTTGCAGTGTGAAAAGGTCTTCATTGGGTGCCTGGGTGGCTCAGTTGGTTATGCATCTGCTTTGGCTCAGGTCATGATCCCAGGTCCTGAGATAGGGCTCCCTGCTCAGGAGAGTCTGCTTCTCCCTCCCCCCTCTTGTGCTCTCTCTTGCTCATTCTCTCTCCCTTTCAAATAAATAAACAAAATCTTAAAAAAAAAAAAAAAGGTCTTGATCCACTTTTACCACTTTTGAGGATGGAAGCTATGGGGTCATAAACAAGGAAACATGGATGGTTTATAGAAGCTAAAAAAGGCAAGAAAGCAGATTCTCTTCTAGGGCCTGTACACAGTCCTATTGATACCTTGATTTTATTCAAGTGAGACCTATGTATAATACTAAAAAACTGTAAGACAATCAATGTATCTTGTTTTAAGTTGTTTGTGGTACTCTATTATGGCAGTGACTTAAAAACAAGATATACTTAGTAATTACAAAAAGGAAAAAAAAAGTGTATAGTGGAGAATCCTGGCAAATTAGCTAATTGATCCAGATTAACATTGTCATTAAGGCACACCACCACCGTACACCCCCAGATATGAGGTCATGAAAAGGACATATTATCACTCTGGTATTCTTCTAATAATGCATAGCCTTACATCTAACCACGAAAAAACATCAGCCACACCAAAATTGATACTTATAAAATAAATAGCAATATTCTGAAAGTATGAAGGCTATGAAAGACAAGGAATCATCAAAGACTGGAGGAGACAAAGATGTGATGGCTAAATTCAATGTGGGATACTGGATTGTATTCTAGCACACAAAAAGGGCATTATTTTCTTTTAAAGGTGAAATCTTTGTAAGTTCTATAATTTTGTTAGCTAGTACTGGTATCATGTAACGCTTATATTCTTATTTTTGATAAATATTCTGTGGCTATGGGCAATGTTAGCATAAGGGCAAGCGGCATGGGTGGAGGGCATATGGGAACACTACACTATTTCTCAACTCTTCTAGAAGTCTAACATGTCAAAATTTATATATACATGCACATACATATCCATACACATATACATATACAGTGGCTCAGAATATAATGTCAAAATTGCACTAAAATGAACATTTTTTCTTAAATCCTCTGAAGAAAGTGGGCTTTTTAAAGTAACAGTTTAGTGAAAAATATCTTCACATCCTTCTACCTCCCTATACAGTTTTACTTCCTGTTCCTGGAAGTTTCTCACCTCTGTGGTATTTCTGTGTGTGTATTTGATATTGCCTTTACTGCTAGACATTTTATTGACATGATATTGACCAGTTCTCAACAGTTCCCATTAGAAACTCTTCTGAGGATTTTATAATGAAATTTACTATTATTTTGTCCTTTTAGGTGACTTTTTCTACATTTACTTCCTACTAATATTAAGTGAAGGTTTATTTGCTTATTTTCATTGTGTAGATGTGCACACATTTATTTGAAACCAGTTTTCTCAGGTAGTACTAAAAGATCTATCCCCAAATCTGAAGTTTGTGATGTGAAGGTCAGTGTTGGTGCAGCCTCTCCCAATAAGACATTAACATTGAACCATATTTTTCAAGGACAAGGATTTTGCAAATTTACAGAAATACACAAGGGATTAAGAGACTTATCAGATAAGCTAAATTTAAATCGTCTGATAACTTTAAATGAGAATTTCTGTTTGAGGATCTACCTTGGGAGCTGCTATAATTCCCATCACACTTGGGCTACTTCTTTGCTGCATTCCCTAACTCTCTATGTTCTTATACCCCACCTCTTTCTTCACACTCCAGGTTGGCTTCTCCTGCAACTTACCTACACATAATGCCTTTTCATCATCAGTTTTCTTTAAAGTTATAAAAATTAAAGCTATGAGATTACTGGTTGTTGTTTGCTCTGGATTATTGATAGCTGGGAAATGGATGGACAAGTGGAGGATGTGAGCTTTCAGGTTAGTCTATGAAATCATGAAATTAATTAACTTATGAAAACAGAAACAAGAAGAAACCAGTTACCCAAACCACATAGATATGAAATGCTCTTGTATAAGAGCCTGTAGGTCGACACTGCATTGACTATACACTATTGTAGAGTCTATGTAGCATCTAGAATTTCACCAGTTGCTTATGTAATAATCATAATCACCATGATCACAATTTTAAGGCTTAGGAGTGATGTACTTCCAGTTTCTAATGTATATAATTATATTGTTTCAGTGATGATAAAGTCCTGATGCACATGAGAAGTTAGGTAGTAGAAAGAGTACTTAAGTCAAGAGCCTTTGGTTCAAGTGTCCACCTACTTACTCAGTGATCTCTGGAAAACTGGATAATATTTCTAGAGTTCAATTATATTCTCTCCTAAAATTAAATAAAGGTTAAATTGGTGAAAGGAGATAAACTGAGTATTCTTGGAACACATGTGTATATGCATGTATGTACGTATGTGTGTACACATATACACACATAACATTTGGCTTTAACAATCTCAGTCACTGAAAAAATTCAGTAGAAAATAATATATTGAGTTCTACCATATGACTCTTTTAAAAACTACTTAGGAAAATAAAGCATCTTCATATACAAAGAATATATCCTTAACTTTGCATTTCCATGTAATCTCCATATTGAAGTTGAACAGTACAGAGAGAAGAGAAAGACAGAAAAGCATATATACATGTATTGGAGTAAGGAGGGAAAAAGGGGGAGAAAGACAGAGGAAGACGAGTAGATGGAGAAGGAGAGAAGAGGAAAAAGAGAGAGGGAGAGAGAGGAGTTTAAATCAAGGCTCTGACAATTAGTACCTGTGTTATCTTGGGCAAATGACTTATAAATTCTGAGCTTCGCTTTCCTCACCTGTCAAATGAATTGCTCTGAATATTAAAATGAGATAAACAATCCATGTAAAGCTACTATCTGGTACATGGGTACTAGTATTAATACATATTAGTTTCTGAGTCATTACGAATAGCTAATTGAGTATACTTAAGTTAGTGTGGAGAAAGGAGAAAAAAAATATATGAGTCATTTGGAAGAAAAAAGTACAGAAAAGGGGATCCATATATCTTAATACCAGAAAAGAAAGTGCCTAATCATAAAAATATACTCCCCATTCATAAAAGAGAGGATAGCCACTTACTTATGAGTGATAAGAAAAAGACAAGGTAATCATCTGGTGTTAATTACAGGTAAAACCTATCTATCTATCTATCTATCTATCTATCTATCTATCTATCATCTATTTATGTATGGCACATACACAGATAAGTATTTGAAGAGCAACATCTGAGTATGGGATATATAAACTTTTTATACTTACTCTAGGTCCCAATCAATACATCAACACCCAGTAAGAAAAGGAAAGCAATTTTTGATTAAAACCAATCCTGCAATATAAAATTGTACTTTATGACAGCAATGCACTCAGTTACTATACTTAGCTCTAGCAGGAGTGTCACACACGAGGAAGAGTGTTTGCACATTCCTAAAAATACCAGATTCCCTTAATTTTTAGCCAAGATTTCCTTTGTGTATTGCCAGACATTTCTTGAATGCATTTCTGAAATGCAAGTATTGGCTGCTGCTTATTTCTCCCCAGAGCTTCCATCATTTCTTAAATGGGGAACTGGGCAGATTTTCACCTCACTAGACCCACACATTAGTGAAAGTTTGGGCTATGACATGTAGACCAGCATGTCTTAGCACACCTGGTCATCAGCCTTCTTGAGTATCAAATTATTTTCACTCACAAAACTCTTTAGTCCGTTTAACCACCTGACTTAGCATTTTCTGTGACCTATGAAGTAAAGCTGCCATTGCCTTAATAATGTTTAATTTGCTCTGTAAAACTTTCTAGGGTCACCATAAGTTGCCATTTGTATTCATGGTAACAACTGGCAGATATCAAAGGCATATTTAGGCATCTTGAATCTCTCTTCCACTGGGGAGCACATGACTTTATGTCCCCGCCACCTATGCAGTGATAAAGGACCACATTCCCTCATGACCAGGTTACTGAAAAAACTTCCCTGAGGCTTTATGCTTTGGACTCACCCCTCTTAAATTCATTCCTTATGAACTTAGCAGAACATGGCCCATTAAACAGTTTTTGTATCATTCAGCATCTTCTAGAAAATCTACACTGCTCCCACCTGACTTATCAAAAGCCATTTTCTAGACTTTTTCTCTTTCTCTCTCCCTAAGCTGGTCTCTTTCTGTCTGACAGCTTATCCTTGTCAGGAAAGGACTCCTCAAGCTTGACTCTGCATTCTGAGCACCCATTACTTCAAAAATTAAGAACATAGCTTATGGTGTTCTTTAAACTGGGTTATCTCACAGAAAAGACGTCCATGAATACATCTCTAATATCCAGAGCCTTCTCTTTTCTCTACTTAAAAGTTTGCTCTTCTCATATAGATAAATGAAAGATAAGAGATAAGGTTTGAAAAAATGGCTGGAGGTTTCAGTCCTGGATGAACACTTCAGGCATTCGAGAGGAATGGGGGTTAGAAATAGGTCTAATGTGGACTATATACACTTCATGCTTATGTATGAACTGTAGCCTATTTCTAGTAGTCCGGAAAAACAGAGCAGATGGCAGTTTGTTTTTTTGTATAGCATATACAATATTACTTACACTGTATATTGCTATATATAATTCTTACTGTAATTCTTACTATACATTGTATATTAAGAATTACTATACAATTTAACTATATAAATATAAAACTGGGGATCCCTGGGTGGCGCAACGGTTTGGCGCCTGCCTTTGGCCCAGGGCGTGATCCTGGAGACCCGGGATCGAATCCCATGTCGGGCTCCTGGTGCATGGAGCTTGCATCTCCCTCTGCCTGTGTCTCTGCCTCTCTCTCTCTCTCTCTCTGTGTGACTATCATAAATAAATAAAAAATAAATAAATAAATAAATTGTATTTTAAAAAAAATATAAAACTGTATACATAGATACCTAATTCTACATATACATTTATATATAATATCTATAAAGAAGGAACCCCCAAGTGGAGTTCATATGTAGAGTTGCAAGGAGAAAGTCAGGAAAGTGGATACACTATCTGCTACAGTATACTATACTTTATGGGTCAACCCTCCACATTTCTTTGTAATACCTCAGGTTTCCAGGGAAACAATACAAAGTATCCCACAGACAGATCATCTCTTAAAGAAAGCATTGGCTCTGATCTGAATTCTCCATCCAAGCTCATTGATCTACACCTGCCAGGAGAACAGGGCTTACTCTGGGTTTTTCATGCTCCTCTGTGTGTTCATCAGAGTCACACACACATCCATAGTTTGTACATAGAATGGATTCACCAAATTTCAAATGGAGTACAGGGTAAAGTGGAGGCAACAAATGACAGGAAGGCACTGAGTGAAACAAATCAGCCTTTAAATGTGATCAGGGAACTGAGACCATTCTTGTAATTTAAGAATATGATCAGAATTTCTTTTGCAGCTGATCTTTTAAATTAAACAAACAAGCACAGCTGGAAAAACACATGCAAATTTTGATATTTTGGTCCAGCAATATGCAAGCATATCCACAGTAGGAGTAATTTACTGAAGAAGCCTCATTAATGAGCTCTAGCACTGGTTTATTCTGAGCAGTCATGCTATACTCTAATAAAGGCAACATTTTCCTGCGTACTACATAAGGTCATATCTTACGTACAGTGTCTCTCCCCATAAAATACCAGTCTTTTTAGTCAAGAATCGTTTCCCATTATAGATGGCTTATCAAATACACATGGGGCCATGTGTCAGCACCCCATCCTGAAGTACCTCAACTGAACTGTTACATTACAGGCCACATTTGGACATGACTCAGACATACCAATGGATGGATGCATACAGCCTATCCATTTACCAACTGCACTCTGTTATTAGCTGTTTGTGTATTGATTTAATTTCCTGCCACATTTGCAAACCTAAAGCCTAAAAAATAATCTAAAGGGAAATATTTTAGCTCATCTCCAAGATGAGAAAAACAGTTTTTGCAGTGACACAGAGAAGAAGAGCCAAGAGCATACCAGGAGCAAATGTCCTGCTCCAGAAAGAAGAGTTGGCACCTTTGTCCGTGAAGTTTCAGATGTACTCCACAACCCTGAAAGAAATACCACTGGATAGAACCCAGTAGAGGCACCCTGTGTTTTGACCTTTACAGCCCAGCACAATACATTTTTACAAAGGATTTCAAATATTTCTAATCAGGCTCTAAACAGTTTCCACCACTGAGATATTTAAGCCAGTATAGCTACTTCACTTCTCTAGCTCCATGATGCCATTTTCAAGAGACAGGAGTTGAGAATATGCTGTGTCTCTATCTCTGCAGCTGCGATTCACAAGCTGGAAGAAGGAAATGTCAGCAATGCAAAAAGCAAAAGAAGAACCAGACCAATTGGTACTGCTAGTGCCTGATTCATTAGCATGGGCCAGGGGTTATTTTCCAGTGTAGAGAAAAGCTGGCACAAATGCTTGGCAATGTGCTCCAAGCTCTATCAGGGAAACGAATTGATCGTTTAGATAAGCTAAAAAAAAAAAAAAAAGTCTTTCGCTGCCTCACTGTCTCTTATGTGTGGTGCTACTGTACTGCTTTAGGAACAAGCATAGTGTGTCTATTTTTAGGGCAAATGTGCCTACTCTATCTTCGCCAACTAAATCTTTCTACATGACTAATTTGCAAGTTGAATTATCTTGGTAAATAGGCTGACTCACTAGCAAATAATCTGCAGAATTTAACTATGCATTAGGTTTCTGTAGTGAATTAGGTCCTTTTGTCTTGCTCAGGATGCTGAAATGAACTGCAGTAGTGCTCTGGTTAATTAAAAAAAAAAAAAAAAAAAAAAAAGGAGAAAAGTTATTCCAAAGGCAAGAAGAGTCTTTCTTTAGAAGACTTTGGTATGATGGAGATAAATATAGCAGGCTATATTGAGAGACACAGCATTGAGTTAAGTCAAATAAGGAAATGAACCACAGTTCAGATGGAAATGTGCATAATTGGTGTACATATATATGTTGTGTGTGTCCTATACACATCTATACAATAATTTATACTTACATAATCTTTTAAAACAAATGTGCACAGCAATTGCCCAGCAGTTGCTCAAGAAACACTTGTGAAATGGATGAACTGAAATGCTAGGTTAACATTCCCACATAGTCAATAGGTCCTCCCTCTCTGCTACCCCTGCCCCCTCTATCCCTGCAATGATTCAGCAGTGGGAAGACACATTTTACTTCAGAAATACAGAAGAAAATGTTCCTTTTGTTCATGTGGTTTAAAAGAATACTAAATAATTTGTAACTATGGGGGTAATTATTGACCTTTTTTAAATGAGTGACAATTTTAAAGAGATATTTTATGCAAATATTTTTAAACATGGCAGGATTCACATTCGATACCCCTGGGTACCTAATAGGAAGCCAGGACAGTGGCATACCAAGAGAATGTATGGGGGATGGGGAGAAGGAAATTGGAAATGGTTTATCAGCTAAAGTATTGGGAACTGCTGGTGCATGGTGATAATAAAAAGCTGACTGACTGTTGGCCAGTTTTATTTTATTTTATTTTTGTTTGTAAATTCCTGACTGACAGTGTACATCTTTCTTGCCTGCACCGCCCCATTAGAGTGCACTGCTCCCATCAGCTCTCCCCTGGGGCCAGGATTCTCTGCACAAACCTAAAGCAGGGACAGGCTGGGTATTTTAGGCAATGCCACTGCTCTACCTACACTGCTACGGATTCTTTTACCATCCTGTACATCAGCTCCAATGTGCTTTCACTCCCAACAGCAAGCACCTGTGGATCTTGATAGAAGAGATGGCCTCAAGCTATGGACTTGGCTTTGCCTGCACACAGGAAGAGATAAACCCTTGGGGGCAGATCTCAGTGAGAACATATATATACCATGCCCTGAAAGGACAGCTCTGAAATGTAATCTCCACTCTCCAGAGCCCCCTGAGGGACCTGAGTCCAAGGTACTTTCCATGGTACTTTTTTTTTTTTTTCAGCCCACAGACATTTATTAAGCTTTGAGCACCAAAGCAGACATTCACCAGTTTAGGATGACTTTGTCATGGACTAGCCGGCCATGAGGCTCAGTAGCATCTGGAGGCAGGAGAGCCAAGTAGACAGGGGTCTAGGCTCCCTCCTCCACAGTCCTGGGGCCGTTTGATCTCACATCTTTCCTTATTGACCTTCCTATCTCTCTGCCATTTCTTACTCCCTTTTTCATGAAACCTTGTCTTAGGGTCTGCGTCTGGGGAGAATTAAGGCAAACTTAGATACACATGAGTGTTACACCAAGACCTAGCAGAACTAAGAATCACTGGACAATTTTATCCTCTTCTGTTCTAGAGGAAAGTGAAAAAGAATAGACTATCCTAGTGTATATCTTGGTAGCTCCCAATTCATAAAAGAAAAGCTAATATAAACCCCATGATTTTACTCAGCATGATTCTACCTTTGCTGTGGGCTTCTAGAGACTCCCTGGGAAGAGAAGTGTCAAAGAAAAAAAAAAAAAAAAGAAAGAAGGAAAGGAAGAAAGAAAACAGACCTTCCTCTCATTCTGAGGGTGCCCTTTGCCTCCATAGCTATGCATAGATGAGGGAAAGATATGATTGTTTTCCCTGGAATCCAAAGCACTATTTTATAGAAATTCATCACTTCTTCTATCTCAGCCCCTTATCTCTTCCAAAGGTAGAATTAAATCCAAGGTCACAGCCAATAACAGAATATGTATGGCAAGCCCTGATTCCATTTGGGGACTGCACATTCACATTCTAAAGCATTGCCTACCTTCAGTATTACAGTATAATAGGAAAGACAGATTTGTGCACAGTGACTATAAAGCAAGGAAGAAAATACACACCTCACAGAGAAACACAAATAAATGCTTATGGGAACTGAAAGGTGAGATGGATGAACTCACAACTGGGTAGTCAGGCAAAGCAACATGGCCAAGATGGCTCTCCAAGTCCTTTCATGTAAGAGATTTGGTCAAGATGAGTCAAGGAGGGCATCCAAGGTGAGAATAATATGACATGATGTGATGCATGGAAACTGGGCAGCAGGTGGGGGAAGGCAAATATTGAGAGCAGAGACAGAATGGGTGATGTGGGTAGCATCAGCTTAAAATGTTTAAGCAAGACTGGAGTCAGGGCAGCAGCTGTAGTAAGTTTTCAGGAATGCATTGAAGACTTCCCTGGCTGAATTTCACTGTGACTGGAATTCCACTGACCTTAGGTTATTACAAATGCAAAGAAGGGTAATTTTAGCATAGCTCTGATTTTTATCTTAGAGTGAATGATTTCTGAAATATTTTGAGTCACAGCTGGATTTGATAGAGGGAAGGATTTGATGAAGTCACTCCTTCCTTAGGCCATTGTGAGGCAGTAAACAGAGTCAGGGGAACCTAAAACACACTTTACACACTTAAAACTTTGAAAGTTTCATCCAGGCATTTGCAATAGCCATAAACTGTATTGAATAACAAAGCAAAATGTACACATAAAGTACTCTTCCTTGTGATGAAGAAGAGAAGAATAGTAAACACTAGCAATTCACATTAACCATTTTTTTTTTCATACGGAAAAACTCGTGGATCCAACAAAATAATTATCAGTTATAAATTACAGCAATTTTAAACAATTAGAATGTGATGAGAAATTATAACTATAACTAATACCACAGTCATTTGGTAGCTAATTCCAAACGTGAGGAAAGTAAAGTTGCATAAAACACAGAAAATCATTTGATAATGTAAATCTCTTAAATAGTCAAATAAGCAACTGAAGCAAGACATTTTTTGGCTACATTGAAGAATATATTAGAAAACTTAACGGATAATTTAGTTTTAAACACCTCAATCAGCATCAAATACTATGTCAACAAACATATATTAAACACCTATAGTACAGACACTAGGGTTCAACTGTTGATGTAGAAAGACTCCCTTTTCTCATAGAATTTACAGTTTTGCAAAAATCAGGTTAATAATGGGTACAACATATGACAATTAGCAGAGTAGCAAAATAAATAATCGGTGGATAAACCATATATATATGCATACAGGTTATTATGCTAATAGGCAGAATGGCCTTAACGGAAATATAAACCAGTATCTGAAATTTAAATGAAACCTACCAAGGAGACACAATACCACAAGTGCAAAGCTGAGAATAACAAAGCAACTGCCACAGTCTATCCCAGTATACACTCACAATGTCAGATACACACATTCTGTGCAGCAGAATAAATATTTTTCTATTTGATTTCAGAAAATAGATAAACCAGTCAAATATATTGATTCCAGTTTTCACTTAGAAAAAAAAAAAAACTCCAGATAGTAAAGATAAACAGGAGCATGTGCAGAAATTGTTGAGAATCAAACACAAGATTCATCATATGATTTATCATAGATTGGCATCAATTTGTAATAATCATACTGGTAATAAAGGTAATGGATAACATAATTTGAGTTCCAATTATATGACAAGCATTCTGCTCAGGAATACTTAAACATTCATTCCTTTATTCATTGAAATGATATTTATTGAATGTCTATTCAATGCCAGGCCCTGTCACAGATGCTGCAAATATAATGATGCATAAACAGCAAAAAGTTCCTGTCCTTTTGGAGCTTACTTTCTAGTGGTAGAGAGAGAGGGAGAAATACTTAAAAGAGGAAGCATGTAATTTCATTCCAATGACAAGTGCACTGAAAGTAAAATCGAGTAGGATAAGAGAATAATGAGTCAATCGGAGGCAAAGAGAGACCATTCTGAAGATATAAAGAGAGACCTAAATGAAAGAGGAAGGAAGGCTGAAGGCTCAGCATTTCTGAGAGGGAAGAGGAGGGGGGAAAGCCAGGAGTAAGGGACACATTGACCTGGCCAAAGGCCAATTTGAAGGTCTGTGCTCAGGGGTGCTGTGAGCAAGAAGAGTGAGTAGCCTATGAGTCGGTAGAGAAGGCAGGAGCTGAGCATTAACGTATTTATCCTCACAATGATTCTGTACAAAAGGTGTTATTATATCACATATTTCCACTGGGACAAAAGCTTAAAGACATGAAATAAGTGGCACAGGGGATGGCGTGAAGAATATGTGCCCTAACCCCCACAGTCACCACCTCCTTGTTGGTACCATGCCTGTGTATAAAGCATTAGGAGATTTTTAGCTTCAAAATAGACTGGGAAATGATAGCAGTGTTAACAGGCTCATAAAATGAAAAGGATCCCATTTCTCTGTCTCTCTCTTTCAGACTCTCTGTCTCTGTTTCTATTTCTCTAAACACTTCAGTATTGAAATTTCATTATATGGAATATGAAATTTCACTATTTCATGGTTTGGAAATTCTATAGAAACTACCAGCGTTATACAACAATGTTTTGATGAAGAATAAATCCAGAGTCAAAACTGTGATACCAGTAAATTATTTCCAGCAAGGGAAAACACCTTTCACCTGCAACTGACTAGGGATGCCCCAGATGAGGGGGTTTCCTGCACAGGTTGGAATTCAGATATCTACGTAGTAAGAGAGAAGGTCCAAGTCCTCTGTTTTGGAAACCTGGGGACACTCTTCAATACCAGGCTTTCCCTGGCAGTCTTTCTTTTCCACCCTACATAGGTTCTAGAGTTACCCTTTCTGTTTCATTCCTATTACATATTCACTAGATCACAACCTCAGTGATGGCAGGTTTTTTCCACCCATAGCACAGGTTCTGTGACATTAGAGACACCAAAGAAGTATCTACTAAAGGACAGATCATCCTACTTTAAAAAAAAGGATTTATTTATTTATTTTAGAGAGAGAGCAAAGACAGAGGGAAAGGAGAGTGAGAATCTCAAGCATACTCCATGCTGAGCACAGAGCATAATGCAGGGCTCGATCTCATGACCCTGAGCCTAAATCAAGATTGGATGCTTAACTGACTGAGCTACCGAGTTGCCTTAAGAGATCAATCTACGTTTGATGGTAGCTTCCCTTCCTGGAATCTCCTTGCTGAAGATGAAAACTTCTTGGTTTATTGCCTGTAAAGCATGTATGTGAGTTTTCCAAAGAGTCTCCTTGTATTGGAGCTTTGGTTATTTACCAGACTTGTCAGACAAAAGGAAGAGCATACTTGGTGACAGCAGGTTTTAAATACACTAGGAACTTAGCCTCATAGTTTTACCTTGTAACAGTATGCAATCATACACTACAGGAAGGGTCACTAAGACTGGATTTATCACCTAAGCCTCACCTTTCTCAAATTTAAAGTACTAGTTACACATTGAAATAATTATATATCACAGTTTCATTGAGTATTGTCATAATACTTAGTTTGGCTACCAGAAGATGAATATTTCAAAGAATAAAACAGTCTTCACTGTATCTGCTCTACAATGAGTTATTTGCTTTATATGGTAGGCATGGAGAAAGAAGGGAGGAAAGTCAGTAAGTGCTGCATCTGGGGTTCAGATGGACAAAATTGAGGGGAAGAAGCATAGCTCTGTTCATCTCTTCATTCTACTGTTACTGGTTTTCCCTTTCTGAAGATAAGTGAATTTCGGGGTTGGGGCATTTGGTACTCACAGTCAAGCTCCATAATGACAATGAAAGAATATATGCTCTTGGCCACCTCACCATCACTTGACTATAGCTACCTTTGCTGTATGCATGTCATTCAGGTAATAAGAGTCTATGTGCTCTGAAAGTAAATTTTTTCCTCTCATAACCCCCCCCCCAATTTGAAAGAATAAAAGGTGTAATGATTAGGATTGCAAATCACACCTAGTGTAGTCTAATTCTATTTACATTTAACAAGAACACTTTTTCTTTTTAATTATTTGAGTTCATTTTCACCAACTTCATTTTTTTATTATTAGATGGCAAGGAAAAACTTCATGGAAAAGTATTATTAAAAAACAGAACTTTAATTTCTCAGTTTGCATTCTTACCCATTCTTTCTCAACCTTTGAGATCATGAAACATAACAAGACAAAATTAAAAAAAAAAATTCCAGAGGGAGATGGCAATAAGAAATAAAGAAAATAAGAAAATGAAGAAGTTATTGGGGGGATAAGAGAGAAGGATAGGAAAAGAGCAAAATTGCTGCACACCAGCTTCAGTGGAAGCCATGTGGTTCCTTTGTAAATGGTCTGGGACAACGATAAGCACAAATAGGAAAAGCAAAGCAATGAGTCAGAAATGAAATTCCATTTCTTGATACCACAATAGTAGAGGGCATGATGGCTGACAAATAAGAAAGAAAGGAGCAAAAATAGAAAAGAAAGGAACACAATGAAGCAAAATATAATTTATTTTCATAACCCTCGTAAGGACACAGAAAGCAATGTGGGTCAATACTTTGTTCATGTGACAAATGCATAGCTTTGTGGTTTTAGTCTGAAAAATCACTTAGTTATTTTTTTTCAAGAAACTCTCACAAGGTTACCTTCTCCATGCCCCAGAGTTTATTTCCATGTGCCAAAAGAAGGAGAAGTAATTATTTACAACTTTCAAAAAAATTTTGTTAATAGTATAATATATAAAAATCATTGGCCACAATTTTATATTTACTGCCTTAAAAAAAAAAAAAAAAAGAAAGAAAGAACTCGTACCAGAGTCAACCCAGTGTGGAGCTTTTAAGGGAAATTGTTTGCCAACATGGAAACTTTATATGAAGATGTGTATGAACACCTGGTTTGCTGTAACAAAGCAAAAATTTCTCATGATTATGGTTGAGCAGACTATACAGGAAATCTGAGTGGAAAATCACGCAGTCAGTGGCTACTGGAAAAATAATAATGTGTTTATGATCCATAATTTATACAAATTCCATACAACTCACAATATGGATAGAAAGCTGCTGCTTTCTATCTAAGCAGCTATACTGTGAACTTTCCCTCCATTTTGGGTGTGGCTCAAGTAAAAGAAGTGGAAATAGAAACATTTTGATTGGAGTTTCTCCTAAATGATAATTCCCTGTAAAAAGGAAAGCAGAGAGTGTGGTCAGGGAAAAAAAAGGAAAGAGAACATTCTCACTTCATGAAGACCTGAAAGACTGTAGTAAAATAAAATATATATAACCTACAAAAAGATGTTTCTCCCCACTTGTCAATGATATCATCCACGCTCTTCTTTTGCATCTCCTTATCTTTGACCTAGTATTAAGTTAAATTAAAGAGCCTGAACCAGGATACATGAGTATACAAAATAGAGAAGTAAAAACAAAGGGGGGAGCATCAGATTGAAGGAGAGCTGCTTTCCAAAGTCAAATTTCAGTACGTGATGTTAATATCCATCACATTTATTTCATCCCCCTCTATTGTAGACATAAGTATGGCAGACCAGAATTCTATTTACATACCATGACTGAACCTCATGCATCTTTATAGTGACTTTAATCATTATTCAGAATGGGGTGAACTCCATGGAACATAATCTGAAAACCATTTACTTTTCTCTTAAACCTGATCCACGGACTCATGCTTCCCTAACCCCCAGATGAAATATTTTCCTTTTACTTCCAGATAATAAAATATTTCCATGCTGCTCTTACATGCTAAATATCACCATTTTAGTAATAACAATGTCCAGTCCAGGGAACTCCTAATTTCTCCTCAACAGAATTTAAGGCTTTCCCTTGAAATCTCCACCATCTCAGTTTGGTACTGCTTAGCCTTTTTCATTGAGGACAAAGGAAAAGTCAGAATCTTCTCTCATGCCTACTCTACTACCTCCCTCTACTCCCTGAATCTATTTGGGAGTCACACTGAGGGAAGGAAAAGGCTAAAGGAGGGGCCTTCTCTGCCTCACAACCACCAGGCGATGGGGCTCCCTTCCAAGGTACTTTCTCAGTACTAATACCAAGTCTTATTGGATGCTTAAGTGGGTCACATGGAAATCCCCCACTGTGACTGGAGATGCGGCAATGTACTTGACCAGCTGGCCATTTCTGATATCAATCCTTATCATTCTACTAGGCTATACAGGAGTTCACTCCACAGAAACTGTACTTACGGCCTGCACTCCTAGAAAAATCCCTTTTAAATTCACCTTGGAGTGATCCCCTCCTCTGTATTCCACCATAGTTCATAGAATATGAGGAGTTTTGCTCCCACCATTAGTAGAAGTGATTTCATTCTTATGCTATAAGTAATCTCTTTGGGAGGCAGTCAAGCCAGCACCCAGAGTCAGAACCTACTGCCTACAAATTGCTCAGTCAGAAACAGAATATCAGGGCTTTGGGCTCCTCTAAATTCCAGGTGACCCATGGCAAGATCTATGAAAGATACCTTAAAAACCCTCTCATTTCATTGGGAGTGAGAAGGTAACATTGCCCCAATTCTTTCCAAAGAGATCTTAACTCTATTTGGCTCTTCATCTTCTTATATACCTCAGAAGAAGATGAGCAGTGAAGACTTACAAAACTGGTATTTTGCCACTGCCTTTGCCTGTCCTGAAATAGCAGTCCAGTCCAGTTCTTAATAACGTGGAGGTACTTGAAACTTATTTTGTTCTTTATATTCTGAACCTCACTCCTATTTATATCCAAAAAGTCTATTACACCAAAGAAAGAGTATTTCATATTTTAAACTCATATTATAAATTACATGGCCTTTTTTTTTTTTTTATGATAGTCACAGAGAGAGAGAGAGAGAGGCGCAGAGACACAGGCAGAGGGAGAAGCAGGCTCCATGCATCGGGAGCCTGATGTGGGATTCGATCCCGGGTCTCCAGGATCACGCCCTGGGCCAAAGGCAGGCGCCAAACCGCTGCGCCACCCAGGGATCCCAAATTACATGGTCTTAAGCAGGAATACATGAGACCTTTGCTACAGAAATACAGTTAAATTCTTTCCTATTACAAATAAGTTTATGACAAGCTCTTAACTAATTTTTGTGCCAAGCAAATTCTTTTCATTTGGTAGGGACAAATGAGAAGGGACCCATCATGGGTGTGTTGTTTCAAAGGAACACAACTTTTTGATTAGAAATGGAAGTGAACTTAGAAATAATTAGTTTACCTCCTCTAATAATTTAGATTTACCTAAAAAAGTGAAAACTCGAAAGATCAATAACATTATTTTGTCATTAACAATCACAGAGCCAAAGAATAATAAGGGTGGAAAAAAGTTGTGTTTTTTTTTGTTTTGTTTTTTTTTTAAGTTTCAAAATTTCTAATTATACATAACAGCAGAGCAGAAGCAAAGCTCCTGGCTGATACTGACACCAACTCCTTTCATCTTTGTGAAAAGATCTCGATCAGAACTTCCTATAAATGTGTTTTTTTTTCTTTTTTTAGATTCAAGTATAAGTGACATACAGTATGATATTAATTTTAGATGTACAATATAGTGATTCAACAATTTTAAGCATTTGTCAGAGCTTATCACCATAAGTGTAATCTTAATTCCCTTCACCCTATTTCAGCTATCCCCCAACCCCCTCCCTCTGGGAACCACCAAGTTGTTCTCTGTTAAATGTGTTTTTTCTTATGCAAATTAATAATAATAATAATAGTGGTTTAAAACAATTACTATCTAAAAATGTCAAGAACTATTTACTCCGTCTAAACAGGACTTCATAAATTCAAATCACTTCATACTGCTTTTGCAGTCCTCATGGACAGAAAGACAACCAACATGCTCTTAATTCATATCTTCCTGTTAAGATCTGAAAATAAATTGCTCTTCATTTTATTGAGGTTTACTCTCACCTTACTTAAATATGAGCTTCTTAATATTTGGTAGTAAATATTAGATTCTCAATGTATTTAAACATAGCTTTGTGGTTCTGGCACTTTTCTCATTTTACTTTCTCTGAGCAAAGTCCTTTGAAAGACACACTAACTGCCTCCAAGCTAAGCAAGTAGAGAAGGGGTTTATCTCACAGATCAGACTTAAGGGAACATCATGTATTTCCAGCCTAAAGTAAGCTGCAGAGGGGAGTTGCTGGGTCAGAAATTGGGAAATAACTTCCCAGCAGTTACATTTACATGGACATCATTTGTCACCATTAAAGCCATTGAAGAGACCCTCCAGAATAAATGTAAGGGTAAAATTAAAAAATGCCAATGTCAAATAATGCGATCTTTTATTGCCTGTCATTTAGGATTTTTCTTATCTCATCTACCAGTACTTAGTAAGACATTTTTGAGAACAGACTCCAGTGTGATGCATTAGAATATTCAGAGCAGTTACATATAGCTTTTATGACAATGGAAGAAATGTCGCATTAGTGAATATGAATAAAGACTGCTTATTTTCGAGCTGAAGGGAAGCGCAATTGTTGCACAAAATTGTGAGTAGTATAATTTTTTTCAAGTGATTGCTATTGGAATTTATAATAAAGGTTAATGGAATAGAGAACCTAAGGACTTGCTTTTCAAATAACCTTAAGAATTCAAATTCAAAATTCATAGTTAGCTGAGGCACTACTGAATTAACATTTTTATAGTGCAGGTGCTCTTAACTTCTTTTACTCCCTAATTCATCACAGGAATATGAGAGAGACATACATTGGCCAGTAACCATAGCTTACCACAGAAGGATCTAAAATGATAGCCACTTTAGGAAAGTACCTCAGGAGATTATTCACCATATCACTCCACCAAATCCCAAATTCCCTTCCATAAATATGACAATAATGCTTATTATCTGCAGATTCTAAAGACCTGCTAGAACAGCACACTTTGAAACCTTAAGCTGAAACTCTCCTACCTAGGAAGGGAGCTCCTCTGATTAGGACCAAGCCCACCAAGAATTCTTTAAGAACACCCAAAGTGGACCACAGTGATAAAGGGAGAAAGTACAGTGGTTTTGTGGGAGTAATAAAGGAACATATAATTCGCAACTGCGGCATATATTATTTTTCTGTGTTTTGGTTGGGTTTGGTTTGGTTTCTCTTCTTTTTTTCTGATCACTCTGCTAATTTCCACTATAGGTACCTGATGTTACCACATAGACTGAGAAAATGTCCACCTGCATTTCCCTGCATTTGAAAGTCACAGAAATAGCAAGGTTTGGTTCTGGGGAAAGGCAATATGGAACCTCTCAATGAAACCTCCTTCTAATCTTGACCTAAAGGAACCTGTGATGCTAACATATACGTCAACCAGGCTACCAGGAGGGGAAAATGGATGCAGAAAATAGGCCAAAAACCTAGAATAAAAAAGAGTTTAGTCACAGATTTCTCCATGCATCTATTCTTTGTTAACTAATAAAAGTGACAGTTGATACATTAGGCAGTTCACTGCTCAGTGTAATGAGATTTTGATCCTGGCCAATAGATTTTATTTATCCTTTCATATGTAAATGACGGCTGAATAACATAATAAAATGTTTGCCATTTTCACACTGACACAAAACCAAACAAACAGAGACATAGAGCAATAGTAGAAGATCTTGGAAAGACTGGCCAAGGTTCAGAGGAAAATAATGAAGACAGAGGATAAGATGTATTAGGATGAAGGAACACAGATAATTTATTTGGAAATATCTGAAGAAGGCCAAAGTGGAGAAGTTTTAAACATGGTATACATTTGGGGCCAAAGACTTCAAAAAGGCCTTTTAATCACTAAGATAACTTTCTAGTAAAATCCTTTTTTAAAAATTTCTTTTTATTGGAGTTCAATTTGCCAACATATAGCATAACCAGTGCTCACCTCATCAAGTGCCCCCCTCAGTGCCCGTCACCCAGTCACCTAGTAAAATCCTTTAAAGATGGAAAAAAACAGAGGTGCCTGGGTGGCTCAGTCACTTAAACATTTGATCCTTGATTTTTGGCTCAGGTCATGAACTCGGGGTCTTGAGATTGAGCCCCACATCAGGCTCTGCACTCAACAAGGAGTCTGCTTGGGATTCTCTCTCTCCCTCTTCCTCTGCCCCTCCACCACCCCCTCAAATAATCTTCTTAAAAATGGGGAAAAAAAGTCTTGAGTGATAATAAGTACGCAACCATGTATGGTATTTACCATAGGTAGGTTAAAAGTTTCTCAGTGTTTCCCTCAACCACACACATATAAATGGATATTTGCAAAATGCTCACAAACTTCCCCAGACTTTGATGAAGGAAACCAACATACAGATTAAGCAGCCTATAAACTATGTAGACTCTCCACCATGTTACATGAATAAAGAAAGAACATGAACAAATATGAGTGAAAGTAACCATGAATCTATCCACTCATTTTATAACATAAGTAAATTCTGTGAAAACTTCAGTACTTTACTATTTTTTTACTTACAACATTGATTTCAACTTATGTCCTGACTGGTAGATAGATATACACCAGTAGGTTCTGCTCACTGAGAACTTCTGAGACAGGTGACCACTTTACTGAATTCCATATAAAGGACTCAAGTATCAGACTTATATTAGATTGGCTTTAGGATCCTTCCTAAAACATATTTGATCATACTGCAACAGTGATGACAGGGGTCTTACAAAGATTTGTGTTTTCTTTCCAAAAACCATAATAACTGTTGCTACAAAATACCAACTCAGTCAAGGGCATACTTCCCAGCCCCACTGTGTCTACATGGGATCATAGAACTAATTCTCTTTATTTTTTTTTAATTTTATTTATTTATTTATGATAGTCAGAGAGATAGAGAGGCAGAGACATAGGCAGAGGGAGAAGCAGGTTCCATGCACCGGCAGCCCGACGTGGGATTCGATCCCGGGTCTCCAGGATCGCGCCCTGGGCCAAAGGCAGGCGCTAAACCGCTGCGCCACCCAGGGATCCCGAACTAATTCTCTTTAATGGAACCTTAACAGAAGTGATATATGTCAATTCTAAAATGAAAGGCTAAGAAATTGGAATGCCTTCCCTCCCCATGCTCCTATTTCCTGTCCTCTGGCAGAAAGGCAAAAACTCCAACACTATGAGGATGGTAGGGACATAAAACTGAAGGCATTGTGGAAGGCCACCAACTTTACAAGCATTTTATAGTAACTGTTACATTAATGAGAAATACATTTCTGTTATGTCACTCACATTTTGGGGTTTATTTGTTAGAACAGTCCACCTTGAGTAATAGAAATCAAGAAAATTTTCCTTTCTTTAGTAAAGTTTAAAGTATTTCACACAGGCTTGCTCTAATAATATTGCAATGTACTGGGTACTCTATTACTGTGCACCATAATGCCAATGCAAGAAATGTCAAGAGTAATTTTAAGTAAAAACTATCTATCCTCTTCAAGTATGGTCAACTATTGACCAGGCTAGGGTTTAGCTTTTGGTCATTATAGCTTTCTTATATATTAATTTTCCTTGTCTTTGCCTTCTTAGTTTTAAAGTAAAAATTTTCCTGACAAAGGAATGCTGTAGAGTTTCAATATATTTTGGGGGGCTGTGTTTTTAACAAATTCAAGATCTGAACTGCAGAATTCTGGAAAATAATAAAAATGTGTCGTTGTAAATTATTAAATTTGGGGTAACTTGTTACTCAGTGAAAGATAAGAAACAAGTTTTACAGCATCTTCCTCATGTATTAAGTACAAAGTATTTAATTTAAATCTTGAATATTCTGGAAGTTGTTTATTTTTTGTGTTTTTTTTTAAATTGTCTACTTGTATTTCTCACTATACTTACTACTCTCTTCCCTCCCTATTGGAAATTCATCTCTTACCTTCATCTATCGGCCAGATTGAAAAATGCAAGGTTTGAAATCCCATACAATTTCAAGCCAAAAGGGTAACAATCTTTGGAATATTAGTCAACTAAATTTTAGAAGAGACCTCCTGATAAGAGTTGTTTAAATCATGGAGTTATAGTATGTTTGAAACACTTCTGTAACCACTAAATAAATGTGCAACCCCTAGCCAATTTATAAAACAGCCTGAAGAGCTGGAAAGAGCTGGAAACATCTGATAAGATCTTACTATGCGCAGGAGCTGACACCCCACAGGTGCAGTGAGCTCCCTAAACAGGTGTTATTAGCTGATGGTAGAAGAAAGACTATCTCTACTTCTGCCAGCCTTTTAATCCCATGGAAAAGTCAAGCCACATAGATGAACATTTAAGAAGACGAGGTAACAGATGCTAAATGTCATGCTGAAATTATAGTATAGAGTATTTGAAAATCTTTGATTTGTCATATTATAGGCTACACACTCCCTCTGTTACTAGAATTGTGAAATAGGCCCCAATAGGGAGGTTTAGCTTAATAAATGTAGCTGCTTTGTTCTTCAGATTGCTGATCCATATGATTGATTGAAGCTTCTATTTCATTCGGGGAGGTGGGAGAGAGTCGTAGGCAGCAGACTCTGTAATTTTTGATGTCTGACAGAGCAAATGAAATTCATGTGACAGACTTTATTTTCCCTTCCAAACTGCATCAACATTTATTTATGATGAAGGGGAAGTTGGGTGAAAAAAAGCAATATTGCTTATCATAAATCATGAAGTTTTACATTCTGCTTTTGAGAAAGAATGAGTAGTCTGTAGTATATTTATAACCTCAGCATTTCTTTAACACTTAAAGTATATAAAACGTAGTACCAAAACTATCCAAAAGCTAACTCTATAATACTTAATGTCCTTAAGGGATCAATGAAAATTATTATTCACTCTCCCATTTTTTTAAACTGTGTATATGGTTTTCATTCCCAGTAAGAGTAAGATTTTACATATATGCCTGATCCTCTGAGCTATATAGTCATTTCTCATTTCAATAGTGGGGTCTAGATAAAAAGATTCCAAATATGGAGCTGGCTAGTGGGCACCTATTATGACAGCTGGAATTAGGGGACCTGAAAGGGTGTTGAATGACTGCCTTAAGTAATGAATGAGAAAAAATATGGTATCTTTCAGGATCTCTTCAGATCTGGAATTCACTCTTCTGAGTAAGATAATTTTGCACTTCACCAAGAAAAGATACAATGTGAAGAATCAGGAGACATTAACACCTGGAAATGCAGAACTTTGGGAGGTAGCACTAACAAATGAACACTAAGAATGACAGTGGAGAAGTGAACTAAATTATATGATTGAAGATGCATGGGTACATTTTGTTCAATTTTCTTCAACAGTCTAAAAAGATGAGGAAACAGTATTATGTAACACCTTTTAAAACTATGAACATTAGACTACGTAAAGCATGGGCAATATGTAAGAACAAAAATGACAGAGCAAGATGTAACATTTCTGTAGTATAAAATAATGAAATGACTATGAAGGTATTTATAGATACATATTCTCTAGATTTTAAGAATTCATAGAAATAGAAGTGTATTAAAGAGGTACACATTACACTAAAAAGTGGGAAGAAATAATATAAATATAAACAATATAAAATGATATACTGAATAATTCTGATGCACAAAGTTAGGATCTTGAGTACATGCCACAGAAACACAGGATTTTTTGTTTTGTATTTTACTCTTATGGTTAAATATTAGAATATGAGTCAGAATGGGCTCTGGTAAATAAAATATGAAGTTGCTTGAATGGATTTTTATCAAATATTGTAACTGAAAGGAGATGAGTAGGGAAGAAGAAGCCTTCAAGCTCAAATGTTTTTTACAAGGTTTTAGAGGGTATGACATTTTAGAATATTAAGAGCTCATGGAAAAGTTTTCAAGAACATATTTTAACGCTTCTACTAAAATAGACAATTGAGTCAGCGTTAGCAAGAAAGTTGTATACATTTTTAAAGAGTTAGAGAGATGTGAAACCATAGGGTGAGGGATGAATCAGAAGACAAATGGCAAGTTAGAATGTCCCTATGTGAGAGATAAATAAATGCAAATGATTAAATGGAGTAACCTCTTTTAGGAAAGAAATATGATGTCTGAAAATTTTCAAGGACATTCTTTCGTTAATGTTTTATACAGGAGCAGTAGAAATATGATGACTCTCAGCTTATGGATGTGTTCTTTTTAAAAACAGCACTAGGCCTTACTGAGCAAGTTTACTTAAGAAAAGCTTAAAACATACTAAAAAATGTCATGCCACGCGTAGACTCTGGATAAAAATATGTCAGCACTACAGATGTCCTGGATTAGCCAGTATAATGAGATATTTAGAACCAAATAGGATATCTTGCAACAACTGGCTGAATCTAATTGCTGGAGGGATGAATGAGGAATATTCTGATAAAGCATACATGAATTAACAAAGGGGTATATAGTCAAAAGGAACTGGATTGCTTGGTAAAGTTAGATAAATTGTACTAACTGTAAATGTTTTAAAATGTTTAACCATTTCAGACTGAAAAAATTTAGCATTCTTTGTTGGTATGTGGTTTTCCAGAAGAGAAAGTATTAATCATATTTTAGTAATCAGCATGCATTTCAGAAGACAAGCTTTCTGCAACTATCTGATAAATGCAGTGAAGAGTACATGAACCGATGCAAACTCACTACCTTCCATAGCTTAATTAATACATGAAATGAATTAATACATGAAAATGAAAAATTCCAATTCAAGCTGCCATGGGATAAGTGGTTTGGGAATGCTATAAACAGTAACTTAGGGGACAAATTGGACAGGGAGAAGATAATAGTTTCTCTGAAGAAGACTGAAAAGCTTCTTACGGTATTCCTCTGTATTACTTCCTTGATTTTCTGCTCTGTTAACTGTGCTGTTCCTTGCCCCATAATTGTAGTTAGTTATGCTGTTTTAATTTAATTCTGCTGCTACCTTAAACATTTAGCTTTTTTCTTTAAAAAAAAAAAATTAGCTTGAGGAGATCCTGAGTGGCTCAGGGGTTTAGCATCTGCCTCCGGCCCAGGGCACGATCCTGGAGTCCTAGGATTGAGCCCCCCATCAGGCTCCCTGCATGGAGCCTTATTCTCCCACTGCCTGTGTCTCTGCCTCTCTCTGTGTGTGTCTCTCATGAATAAATAAAAGAAAATCTTAAAAAAAATTAGCTTCAGTCAAGCTATGTTTTTTAAATATAATTTTTATATATTTTTATATATATATTTAAATATATCTTTTATTATAGCTACACCTATTCTTAGGTCACATGGTCATCTTTATTGTTTTATTTTGCTTTTCATTTGAATTCTGTTGGTTTTTTTTTTCAAATGGCACAGGCAGATATTTTCTAAAATCACCCACTGTTACTATAGTGATTTACTATATTATTATTTTCAAAGTGTATTCTTTTTCCAAGTGGTTAAGAAGATATTAACCATTTTATGCAGTTAATATTTACCATTTTCTCTTTTCCATAAGACCACACCACTCAACTTTTGTTATCCTGCTCTGATATCCTGGGTTAATGATATTCGGAAAGTCTTCTAACAGAATCCATCTTTTCACATCCACTGTCCTCTGGGACTGCAAGAATATTCCACTTTTTGGCAGGGTTGATATGCAGAGCTTCCAGTTCAATTTCCAGTAATGGCCAGGAATTCAACTAGTATGGTTTTGTGGAATGAAGGTATATTTTCTTCTGCTTTCCGATGTTTTTTTAACTAGGAGGAGATATATTTATGTCCTAGTGAATTTAAGGCAGACTATATTCTTTGACCAGAAGAATGTCTAAATCATCATGGCCCAGCCTATTTCTACTGTTCTGTAGTTCATAATTTGCTGGAAAAATACCTCCAGAAGGCAAAGTGATGTCATCAATCCCCCTCTATTATTCTCTGTAATATCTCTGAATTGTTCAGTTATTGATTGTGAGTAAAGGGGAAACTTCTCTGACTTGCCAATGAGGAATTACTTTTTTTTAAAGATTTATTTATTTATTCATGAGAGAGAGAGGAAGAGAGGCAGAGACACAAGCAGAGGGAGAAGCAGGCCCCCTGCAGGGAGCCCAATGGGGGACTTGATTCCCAAGTCTCTAGGATCATGCCCTGGGCCAAAGGCAGGAGCTAAACCGCTGAGCCACCAGGGATCCCCATGAAGAATTACTTACAGGAGGCTGGTGGCACTAGGCTGGACTAGTTAATGATATTATTTATTTATCATTTTTATTATTTATATTATTTATTTATTTCATATGTTTAAAGATGTTATTTATTTATTTATTGGAGAAAGAGAGAACACAAAAGTGGAGGGCAGAGGGAGAGGGAGAAGCAGACCTCTCACTGAGCAGGGATTCCCCCCAACGCTGGGCTCAATCTCAGGACCCAAAGATCATGTCCCAAGCTGAAGGCAGATGCTTAACAAACTGAGCCACCAGGCACCTCTAGGTGTAATATCTTATAAAAGGTGAAGAACTCCTCCTCGATTATGGCACTGTACATTATCAAACAGTGCAATGATTAGTTTCATTTGTTTTCTAGAATTATGACATAGATCTATCTCTCAATCACCTTTCTTTCTTTTTCTTTCCTTTCCTTTCTTTCCTGTTTTCTTTCCTTTTCTAGTGTATGTGTATGTGTTTCTCAGTAGGAGAAACTTGTAGAAAGGGTATATCTTAAACTGAAATGATACATTGAAAAGAAAATGCCAAGAAATCTAAATGTATTTTATTTCATAATTTTCTAAGTCTCAAACTCTATTGATCTTACCAAAAATTTTATGAAAGTTAATTAATACAAAGATGAACTAATGTAAGTCTTATGGTAGCTACTCTTGCCAAGTTTTGTTAAAGATGCAAAGAAAAAGAATTATTTTCAGAGTAGGGGGAAGAAATAGGAAAAGGAAAAGAATGTGCTAATAATTTGCAAACCCAGATAATTTATTATTGTGTCATCCAAAGTAGATTTTTCAATATAGTAGACGCTGTGTACATTAATTTGAATCTCTTATTTTGAACTTCAAAATTACAAAATGAAATATTTTTACCTGATCTGATTCTAATCTTTTATGAAAAAAAGGTAATGCCATTTTCTTCATTCTCATCCACAGTCATTATTAAAATTGACTCCTAAGAGATTTAATATTCTATTTTAGCTATCCCTAATACAGAACATGTTCTGAGGGCATCTCATTCCTGTTTTGGGTCTGATTCTGCAAATGATCCTGAATCATATGCAATTAATACTTTCACTGTTCTGCCTGCAAATATGAATATGTAAGGAAAGAAAAAGCAATTGGAGCTTAGAAATTATTTCAAAATAGTTTGAAAATAAAACAGGAATGAAGTAAAATGTGCTAAAATTGAAAGCATATACCAAAAAAAAGCACTGTATTGCAGTGTTTAATAATTAATCATGTGAGAAGATGAACTATTAGATAATGGCATGCCATGATGCACTGAGCACAGAGCCCAGGGAGCTACTGGTTTGACACGGGGATCATCAAATGGTCTAGAACAAAGGATAATGTGAGTATTCTTGATCCATATCTACTCATCTAGGAACACCTCCCAAGCCAACTACAGCGGTCCACAAATCACATCCGTAGAAATTCAGGCAGCCCCAGAATTGTCTAAACATTAATTATAAACATGTAAATAAGAAGAGTGTGTATAATGTTATTCATTTCACATACCTTCACATTCTACCAAAGATATGCCTCCAATCTGATTTTTTAAAAAGGGGGGAGGGGAAATATTTCCAAATCTGAAGGAATAAACCTTGGTCATGCAAGCGTAAAACTGCTTATCAGTTACACCTCGGTTTGAAGAGCTCTCCCTGCACAGTTGGCTCTGCTACCCCAATTTCTAGCTAAGGTTGGTGAGGGGAGGAGTCTAAACATGAAGTCCAATCAGAAAAACCCCAGAGTTTCTTAATTATTTCCTTTAGAGTCAAAATTAAGTACTTTTATTGTTCCTTGCACCTTAAGTTAAAAAATATCTACAGTGTGAGATGGAAGCAGAAAGCCAGCAGGGTCTAGGCAGCTGTGCCAGGAAGAACATTTGGTCAAACTTCTTATTCAAAATAGAAATAAGAAAGAGAATTGTAATCTTAGAACAGGGGGAATTCAGACCTGGAAATAACAACGGAGAGCATGTCTTAGTTTTATAAACAGAATAGCACAGTAAAAAAAATAGAAGCAATTTAAATTTTCTGTGGTACAGTTATTTCTCAGGAAAGTGGCTTCCCACTGTGAGCATTCCCTCCTTCACAGACTCTGTGCTCGGAGGCTCAAACATATTCAAGCCCCACAAATACCTGTAATGATTGTAGACTACAGACTGAACCACGATAAGGCATCAAAAAAGAAAAAAGAAAAAAAAGACCAAAGATGGATACTTAATATAAAAGAGATCTGAATACCACATGATCCTGGTTTTCTTATTGTCATGTGAAGTGAACGATACTACTGAAGTTCAAAGCCATTCACTTTTCCTGAAACCCAATTTCAAGTTATTTCAAAGTGTTCTTCTTTGAAAGGACGGAAACAACAAGAACAAAAGAAATTCACAGGTGAGTAATGTGTTTTCAGTAACAGTCCCTAAATTCAAACCTATGGGATCCCTATGTGTTTTATGGAGGACAGTAAATTGTTCTAATTAAAAATATCTCATAAGTGGGTGCCTGGGTGGCTTAGTGGTTGAGTGTCTGCCTTTGGCTCATTTCATGATCCTGGGGTCCTGGGATGGAGTCCCGCATTGGTCTCTCCACGGAGGGCCTGCTTCTCCCTCTGCCTGGATCTCTGCCTCTCTCTCTGTGTCTCTCATGAGTAAATAAATAAAATCTTAAAAAAAGAAAAAAAATATTAAAAGTGATGAGACAATTCACCAGCTAATAGCACTCTTAGGTCTTTGCCATAAAAAGAAGTTTAATAAATTCTAATCACTTTGCCACCTTTAAATCCAACTCACTAGAGATGTTCCTAATAAAACCAGTGATTATGGTAGATGACGTCTACAAGGATTTGTAGGTAGGAATGAAGGGGAGCAGACAAGGAGAATAACTGCTTCATACAGAGATTTTCTAAACCTCCTGGATGATAAGAATTGCCTGAAGTAATTTTTAAAAATATAAGACTCTACCAGAATAGAAATGATGGTTAAAAATACAAATTCTTGTTAAAATTGCAACTTCCATCTGAGAGAGACACTGACTCAGAATCCTCCAGGAAGGGACAAAAAGCTGAATGCTCAGGGCCCCAAGAAAGTATCATCAACATGGAAGTTTTGGAAATATTTACTTGATACCAATAATGTAATGTTTTAAATGGAAATAATCAACTAATGTAAATTATAATTTGGCCTAGAAGATTTCCATACTAAATGATTATTTTGGCTTCTCCCCTTCCCACCTCCCACACTAAAATGAGTAAACATATTAGCAATATATCACCAGATGCTCAGAGCACATAGAGTAAGACTTCAAAACTGGACTTTACTAGTAAAATCAAAGCATTTATTCATAGCTGTGGTTTGACAGAAAAAAATCCTAGGTAAGTTAATGATAGATTTAGAAAATAAATTTCTAATATACATATGTGTGTGTTTGTGTGTGTATTGAAAAAGTAAATTAAACTCTACGACATGAAAAAGATCATGAATAATTCAGTAAACTTATAATTCCTTAAAAACTAAGCATAGAATTGATGAAAATAAACATTATGTCATAGACAATAGTTTTCAACAATTGAATCTTAAACTGAATTTCTATTAAAATTATTTTAATATTTTCTGTCCCATTTTAGTGATATTTTGAGTATGATTTATGTATAATTCCTGAAAGAAATCATGTGAATGCTTGCTTCAAGCAAGTGGTGCAATGGTGGATACTGTGTGGATAGGTTTTAGCTTTGTTTTTTCTCCTTTTTTTTTTAAGATTTTATTTATCCATGAGAGAGAGAGAGAGAAAGAGAGAGAGAGAAGCAGAGGGAGAAGCAGGCTCCATGCAGTGAGCCCGATGTGGGACTCAATCCATGCACTCTAGGATCATGCCTGGGCCAAAGGCAGGTGCTAAACTGCTGAGCCACCCGGGAATCCCATAGCTTTTTTTTTTTTTCAGGGTGTTCATAATTTAGGTGGAGAAAGAGGAGGCACAGATATCCAGACACTAAAATAACAGTAACAGTCAATGATAACACAAGACTCCAAATAATTATATACGAACAAATTATAGTGAATATTATATATTATGTTTAAATATATAAACACTGCGTATCATCCAAATGAGGCATCTAATGAAAAATAAAATGAACGGAGTTTCACATATGTGAGCCTTACTGATCAGCTAAATCTTCACATAGGAAAGGTGAATTTTGAAAATTGTGAAAATTCATATACACAAACAGATGAATAAGGAATGTTTTGGAATTAAGAATTCTTTCTTATAAAAAGATTTACTTATTTGAGAGAGAGAGAGAGAGAGAGAGAGATTGGTGAGGGGCAGAGGGAGAGGGAGAGAATCCTCAGGCAGACACCTCACTGAGCCCAGAGTCAGATGTGGGGCTCCATCCCAGGTCCCTGAGATCATGACCTGAGCTGAAATCAAGAGTCAGACATTTAATGGACTGCAACACCCAGTGCCCCTGGAATTAAGAGTTCTTAATGTCAAGCAAACTTCTAGGGAGAGGAATATATACATACAGCATTGTTAAAATGATAGCTCTATTTTTTGGATCACCAGTTAAATGCCATGCATTGTGCCAAGTAATTTTCATCTCATTTAATCCTCATATTACTGTTTTGACTCCTTTCGTGCAATAGCATGGAAGCTCTAGTGTTCTTCCAATTATTCCTTATTTAATGATATACTTTTAGTCTATAATGGGTATGACTTCGAGTATAATACTGTACCTAATAGCTCAATTTAATAACGAAATGCTTGAAGAGAGGACTGCACTAGGACGGATCACCCAAACTACCTAATATAAGAATTTTATAACAATACTTACAAATTCTCCCTAGAACACTTACTGCAAGATAAACTGGGTAGTTTAGTTTAAAACTCATTTCTAACTTACTATGCATATGCACCCACCACAGCTTCTGTTGCTTTGCTGTTGACAGCAAACAGGAGCCACAGTTCATTGGACCACCAATGGACCAAAGGTGGACATGACATCCAAGAGGAAACAACCCAGAGGTTAGGAAAAATCAATCCAATTCTCTCTCTTGCTACTTTAATTGATACTCACAGACTTAGGATACTCAGACTGGGATTTACATAGTCACTTGGGACTGTGTGAAAACAGAGAGTGAAGGATGGAGAGAGATGAGACAGGCAGATGACAGAGAGAGAAAGAGAATGAGTGCTGCTATTATCCTTAAGAGGTAGAAGGAGGAGTCGGCTTCTCTGATTTTCCAATTTCAGTTTCAGTCATTCTGTTAAGAAGTCTGCGCTGTACTTACAGGAAGTGGATGTCCATGAGATAACTTGCTGTCATCTTTCAACTTATGCTAGAAAGACTGGATTCCGTTCCTTGAATAACAGAGATACTTCTAGAGAAAAGTCATTTCAAAACAAAGTCCTCAAGGGATGCCTGGGTGGCTCAGCAGTTAAAGTGTCTGCCTTTGGCTCAGGGTATGATCCTGGAGTCCCACATCAGGCTCCCTGCATGAAGCCTGCTTCTCTCTCTCTCTCTCTCTCTCTCTGTGGGTCTCTCATGAATAAATAAATAAAATCTTAAAAACACGAAGTCCTCAAAATCTTCCTCTGAAATATGTTAGTCTGTACATATACACATGTACATGAGATGTATATATTTGATATATTAATAATATATTACTAATGTATATTAATAACATAATACCATATAACATGATACATATACACACATATGCATTCCTTCATTCTATAGGTTTCCTCAATTTCACTCTTTAAAGCTTTAGTCCTGACTGTGCACAATGTAAGTAGTAGAGAGAATTGCAGAGGAGGAGGAAGGGCAATTGAATCACTTCTAGAAGGAACAAAGCCAAATGTTTGGGACATGCCAACAACTCAGAGGGTGTGAACTGAAGCAATTAATACTAAAGACAGATAGTGAAGGTGCCACTAAGGAAGTAATTCTATTCTTTAAAATGGCACCATGATCATAAATTCCTACTTTCTCAACAAAAAGCCACGAAGATTTATGATAAACACTTGCCAAAACAGTAAAAAGGAGAAGCCAAAATAAGGCTGGAAGAGAGGGGGAAAAAATGAAGCCTCTTAGTATGTGAGAAAGATTTCCTTTACCCTCCTCAAAGACTAAGCATTAGTATTTGTCAGTGGCTGTTGGTAGCTGAGTGATCAGAATAATGACAAAGTACATGTGTTACAGGAATGCAAACATATCACAATCAAGTGTCAATAGGAAATCTGGGAGTGGAGAGACACCAATTTTGTAGCATGACATGCAATAAAGGTTCTGGATAAGAACTCCAGGGAAGGAGACTGTCTTCTTTCATCCTCCTCCTCCACCAATGTGCCCTACAATGGCATGAATGAGGGCATCACTTAAAGGTTTGGATGGCTTGGCATGGTTTTAAATATTCAAAAGTAGCCCAAGAGTCAGCATAATGCAGTAAGTAAATGGAGAGTCTCTTAGAGCCATACTGCTGGTATGAAACCACACTCTCCTACTTACCAGCTGTTTGACCTTGGGCAAGGTATTTGGCCCTCCTTGCCTCAGTTTTCTTATCTGCAGAATGAGGAATAAATGAGGTTGTTCTAACGATCAAGTGAGTGTGTGTGTGTCTATTTAGAACAGAGCCTAATACATCTTAAACATTATTTACATATATATATATATATCACTAAGTATTATTTAGTATTTCAACCTTAATTCATCTTATACATAATGTACATAAAATAAATTTCAGCTCCATACTTAATAGATGACTAAAGTGAAAATTCTAACACACTATCTCTCACATAATGAAATGTTTATGTAAAGATGGAGCAGAAAATGGGAAACACTCGATAAGCAGCTAAGAAAACTGGACCTGATCCCACCATAAGGGTATCCATGAGGGGTAGTAGCTTACAGTGGTGGCATAGTGAAAGGAATGTTGCTTTTACACTGCTATCAGTTAGGTACAGGAAAGCAAATAGCTGAGGAGTGACAGCCATCAAGAGAATGTTGCAAAAACTCTAAATCCTAGCACTTCTAGGCGGGTAGAAGTGACAAAAGCAGTCCTAGGATGCAGTCATAGGATGGCCTCAAATTAACGTCATGAGACCCGATCCAATTTTTAAAGCCCTTACCTATTTGTGATCTTCAAATGATGTCTGAAAGAAAAAGACACAAAAGATAAGCAGACCTGTTTTTTATGTGTTCTTTATGGAAATTACAAACTGAATACAATTACGGTAGCTTCAAAGCAGATGGGCACTCATATTGGTTTTGTTGCCCTTACATCTTCTCTCTAACCTGAAAAGCTTGACACTGATTATTTGTCCCTATATGCTAGAAAACTCTTAATCACAGCTGAGTGGAATAAGTAGTTTTTCTTCCTGAAACCTCTTCAAGGAAAGACTTAGGTGGATACCAACTGATTGTGATGAGGGTTGGCAGCGGAGGCCAAAATTAATCCAATTCTAAATGATACTTGATCAGATAAAACAAAGGTAGACCGGAGTCCTTAGCCATGCCCAGCAGAGGCTCTCCTGACCTCAAAAATCGAATTTCTTGGGGTAACTGTTTCCCTTAACAAAGGAGTTTAAATATCATAATCCAGCTTAAACCAATGGGGAAATTTTTAAAAGTATATTTTAGTTAAATTTGGCACCTCTTTTGGATATAAATGCCAGGTGCATTCCTTTTCAAATGACTTCAGCTCATTGCAAAGTGTCTGAGCATATAGGGCATCTTGCGAATTTACTATGCAAATAATAATCACTTAAAATTGCCTTTGAAATGTCAAATCTGTTTCACACCGAGGACTGGAAATTTGAAAAAAGAACTTTTTCAGGTTTTACACCCATAGGAGATCTCTAGAAATAAATATGATTCTATTCTATTTGATTGCTATATATGTAAAATACCCCAGAGAAATATGAAAATCACATACAATGACCTACATGAAAGCATGATATAAATACTCAAAAACTGCTATCTCAACAGGCTTATTTAGCATTATTTTGAATTAGATTTGGGAAGAAGTTAGCATCTTCTTGTTATATTCGAAGGGCAACCTAAAAATTAATGTCTATAAAGGTAGTTAAAGTCTTTCCTCCTACTCTCCTCCCCTCTCCTCTGTATGAAATTAAAATATCCAGTGAACAAAAGCCAGGCTCACTGTTAAGGTCTGGTTCCATCATTGTGTCAGCTGGTGGATTTTATGAGACTTCTCATGGGACTGGTTTCTTCATTTTTGGGGGGACATCCACTAAAGGATTAGCCAGTATGTATGTCAAGATTAAGAATGAAAAATTCTCCCAGGAGTAGACATATCTAGTGGCCATATTGGCATCAATGAAAGCATAGAAATGAAGCTGATTTTATACTTAGCTAAAGAGAAAGCATTTTTTCTCAAAAGTTTGTAATAGAAATTTTCATGGAGTGAATTCCTGTGTTATGAATTAACCAGCAACAGTGGATTTGTTTGCAGTATGTCTCATCTCAAAGTTGGTGAGGGAAGAGTGAGGGAAGATTACTGTCCTTCCTACTTGGGGTGGTGTTAGAGAGGTAGCTCTAGATCACTCTTACCACCGTTTTAATATCCCCAAATACTATGGGTGAATAGTGCGAGAAACAAGTAAGTTGGGTTCTTTTCCGGGATTTTTTTTATTTTATTTTTTTATTTTATTTTTTTAGATTTTTTAATGTATTTATTCATGAGAGACACAGAGAGAGAGAGAGAGGGAAAGAGAGAGGCAGAGACACAGGCAGAGGGAGAAGCAGGCTCCATGCAGGGAGCCCGATGTGGGACTCGATCCCAGGACTCTATAGAATCACACCCTGGGCCGAAGGCAGGTGCTAACCCGCTGAGCCACCCAGGGATCCCCCCTTTTCGGGGATTTTGTTTGTTTGTTTTATATTGCCAGGTAAAAGCCGGACAGCTCTCAGAATAGAATACAAGAGAAGGAAAGAGATGTTCTTTTTCTTTTTTCTTTCTTTTTTTTTTTTTTAAAGATTTTTTTATTTGAGAGAAAGAGTGCAAGCACACAAGCAGGGGGAGGGGCAAAGGGAGATGAAGAGAGATAATCCCAAACAGGCTCCATCTTAGCCCAGAGTTAGATGCAAGACTTGATCTCATGACCCTAAGAGACCATGCATGACCTAAGCCAAAACCAAGAGTCAGCTGCTTAGCCAACTGAACCAGCCAGGCCCCCCAAAGAGAGAGATATTCTTGAGCATTCTTTTATATCATGTGACTAATAACATTAATTAAAGACCTTTTGTTTGCATGTTTGCTTGTTTGGATTTTCGTTCTGTCTTTTAGAAAGTTGTAAAACTGTCTTGACATTTAAAGATGTATCACCTTATTTTTACTCTAGATTAAACTAGTTAAAACATGTTTTAAAATCACGTAAGGCAAAATGAGGAGGAAAAATTATCGTGTGAACAAGTCTAAGAAATATAATTTAGCAAAATGCTGATTTATTAAAAAAACAGTTATATCATGGCAGCTCTTCTCCGTTTTTAGAATGATCTCCTCTGGCAAAATGTTTTCTACTTCTCATTTAGAAACACCTAATCTTAGTTAAATTGATTTATTCAAATCAAAATAAAATAACTAGTATTAAATAATTTTGTTCAGTTAATGTTCATGCAATTCCAAATTTTAAAACTGCCTTAATATTTTTAGTGGCATATTTATTCTTTGGGAACTAACCTCGTAATAAACTTTGTGAATGTAGAAAACTTTAAAGGCTCGGTAAGTACAATAATTTTTTGTTCCATGAGTTCTAATTTTCTATCAGAAAATCATTTACTTAATTGGAAGATGAGAGCTTAGAAAACATTTATATCTTTCTTCAAATAACTTATAGCTTGTCACAGGCCAAACTTCTACAAGTGAAATGTTTATGTTTATATTTTCTTCAAGGTTATTCATTTTATTCAAGGTAATGTAGGAAGCTATACTGAGGAACAGGAAATAAATAAAAAACAATATAATTCCTTTTTTCCCCTTAAAATTGTAAAAGTAACATATCAAAACAAATAATAATCCAGAAAATGGGGGGATAATCCTATTATACCAATACAATGGCTTTATTATTGCTTATTCAGTTTTTAGCTATGCCTATATTTTAGCTGCAAATATCTAGCTACAGTAATAGTATATATACAATATTAGAGTTTTTTTTCACTTAATATTTATTTCATTTGCTTTTCCATGTTCTAATGCCATTAATAATAGCTACATACTACTCTATGAAATAACTAGCCTGTAAGTGTTTAACTAAAACATGAGATTGCTTAAAAGCATAATGATAATTTAATGCAACGTTTACGCAATTATAGTTCCTTGATTATTTGTAGCCATAAACCATATGTTATCATTAACATTTTTGTGGCTGTCAGAGATGCTCAGATTTTTATTCTTTTTCCTGGTATGTATATGTATATATATATATATATATATATATATATATATATATATATACATATACATACACACAATTATATATATTATTATAATATATATTATTATAATAATATATAATATATTATATAATATAATAATATATAATAATAATATATATTATATATATATAATGCCTTCTTAATTTTAGGGACAGTGGACGGTAAAATAATTTGTAAGACAAAATTCTTCAAAACACATATGTAATTGATTCCACAAAAGCAAGGAAGTATACCATTAGTTATACAGCCGTTAACAGGTAGGATATGTTCAGTTAATGTCAGTGGTAGTGAAGGATGGGATGGTTAAAGGGGATTTAGTATTTTAACCAGGGATGGCCTAGAAATAGCAGAAGCAAAGGGCAAGGTAAGGTTTGGGTAAACTGATCCTCATGCAGGATAAGTATATGGAGAAGGAATAAAGATGTTCAGGCCAACAAGCTGGGGGAAGACTTCTTTCACCAGCCAGGCAACCTTCAAAGCCCTAAGCCTTCATTTCTTCAACTGTGGAATGAAAATAAATTTAGAATACCTACTTCATTGAATGGTCATGAGACTGAACAAGTTTATTCATCAAGGGTGCTTCCTGGAGTCTCTAGAGCATTTTAAACAAACAAACAAAAATGTTCATTGTTGTTGTTGGTAGTATTCTTCAGTCAGTTTAAGAGCCACGTCTAGGGTTTTATGACTGAGCATGAGAAACCAGGAGGTTCATTTCAGGAAATGTGAGGAGAAGCAAATTCACATGAGAGGAAAACCCACTCATAATACAGGACATCTGAACGTAAGGCACACCTTGAGATCAGCAGAATAAATGGGAGGATATGATAGAGCAGTTACCAATAGGGAGGATGAGTGATCAGAGCAAGAAACCCATAACAGCAGGCAAAGGCCACCAGTTCTGTCAGCTGGTAGCTCTGCTGGCCACTCCTAATTCTGTTCATCTGAGTTAAGACATCAGAATTTTTCTTCAAGTCATGGAGTGGGATAGTTCTTACAATAAACCATGGATGTAACAACTGTCTAGTTTTGTAGACTTTTAAGTTGGATATATAATAGCCTTACCAGTGCCCAATAAAATACGCGTATATTCTAGAACAATTTTATTTATTATTTATTTATTTATTTATTTATTTATTTGATAGTCACAGAGAGAGAGAGAGAGAGGCAGAGACACAGGCAGAGGGAGAAGCAGGCTCCATGCACCGGGAGCCCGACATGGGATTTGATCCCGGGTCTCCAGGATCGCTCCCTGGGCCCAAAGGCAGGCGCTAAACCGCTGCGCCACCCAGGGATCCCTCTAGAACAATTTTTTGAGAGAACAAGTCTTTTCAAATTTTAAATAAAACTCTTAGAAACCAAAGGCAGAAATTTCAAAGAAAGCCTCAGCAAACTTGCCTACATTACTTTTGATTTCCTTCACACCTGAAAAGAGCATCATGAAGACAATTTAAAAGGCATAAGGACAAACTGGGAGAGGGGACTGGAATATAATGTGTCAAGGGGTTAATATTATTACATGTAAAAAGACTTACAAAGCAAATTCTGAAATGAATGCTCCAATATAATACTCCAATAGAAAAAATGGGCAAACTGCAGAGAAAAGGGAACCCCCTTACATTGTTGGTGGGAATGCAAACTCGTGCAGCCACTCCGGGAAACAGTATGGTGATTCCTCAAAAAGTAAAAAATAGAACTACCCCATGATTCAGCAATCGCACTACTAGGTATTTACCCAAAGGATACAAAAATACTGTTTCAAAGGGAAATATGCACTCTGATGTTATGGAACGTTCTGAAATTATGGAAAGTACCCAAATGTTCATCAACAATGAATGGATAAAGAAGAGGTGGTACACTCACACACACACACACACACACACACACACACACACAGATAGTACTCAGCCATCAAAAAGAATGAAATCTTGCCATTTGCAACAATGTCAATGGAGCTAGAGAGTATTAAACTAAGCAAAATATGTCAGCGAGAGACAAATACTGTATGATTTTTCTCATATGTGGAGTTTAAGAAACAAAACAGATACGCATAAGGGGGAAAAAAGAGAGAGGCAAACCATAAAAGAGACTCTTAACTAGAGAGAACTGAGGGTTGCTGGGGGGAGGTGAGTGAGGGATTCCTAAATGGGTGATGAGCATTAAGGAGGACATTTGTTGTGATGTGCACTGGGTATTATATGTAAGTGATGAATAACTAAATCCTACAAGTGCAACTAATATTATACTGTATGTTAACTGACTGGAATTTAAATAAAAAACTGGAAGAAAAAAGATGAAGGAAAAAATGAAAAATGGATAAGCTTAAAGGACAAAATTCATTTAAAAAAATCTGAGTAACAAAAAATCATTGACAAAAATGTTCAACCTGAGTAATAGTCAAAGGTCCATGAACATAAAAATTGCATATTATCAAAAATGCATAAATATGGAATGTATAAAAACTCTAGTGTTGGACATGAGGAAAGAGGCAGTCATACTTAGCACAATTTGACAAAATGTAACAAAGCTCTTAAAAGTAACCATGCAACTTTATCTAAAGTATCCTAAACAGTAAAATAAGGATGTTATTAAAGGTTTAAATACAAAGGCAATATACTTAGAACTTTATTAGAAGAGCTTACTAAATAATATCTTTATTATATTTATTAAAATATAAATGCTTACTAATATGGGATTAATAATATAGCAAAGAAAAAATGACAGCAAATACATTCATTGAATTTGAATTTATAAATTCTTATTGACATATAAAAATAGATATTTTCAAGTGAAGAAAGGAAATTAGAAAATACACCTAGTGGCATTTGTTTTTTATGCATAAATTATATATAAATGTGTGCGCAGGAAAGATTTCCCTAATTAATATTTTGTTCTATAGTCTTAATAATATATGTGGACATGTGTACATAAATTTATCATAGACAAAATATTATTGAAGGCGTAATAGCATGATCTTTGGACACAGTCAAATCAGGCACTGAGAGCGAGTCTTACCATTGACAATCTTCTTAATCTACTTAAAGCTCAGTTTAAAAAAATATACTAATAGCATCCATATTATAGAGTCATATATATATTAAATGAGGTAATACATGTAAAGTGCTTGAGGTAATGACTGGCATACAGTTGACTATTCAATAAATATTTGTTCAGTTTTTAGGCACTTGATTTATAAGAGCTTTAAGTTTCGGATGTTAGGAAATATGTTAATAATTTTAAAATCCCTGGATCCTGAAGTAGTAAGTATCAAATACAGTGTAATTAATTGTTAAATGGAAAAAATTGTTAAGTGGAAGAAAAAAAATGAACACATGATATGGAAAGCATGCTCCTGGCACATATAATGTCTTAGCCAAAATCCATAACCTGATTCTTTTGACTCTGCAGATTCTTACCCAAACTTTCATTAATGACTCTCTGAATTTTTTACTCCACAAGGGTTTTGTCTTCACTTGATTTAAGTAACTACTGGATCTCAACTTTGATTTCCACCATGGAGTTTGTACACTGAAGCACATGTGATATTTGACTAACATCCCTCCATCGTAGCAACTTTTGTCATTCTGCGCTAATCTTCTAAGATAGAAGAATGACATTCATTCATGTATAAGCAAAGAGAGAGAATTCCTAATAGACTCTATGTGTTAGAAGGATCTTGCCTAGCTATAGTAAAGAAAAAAATATCCATGGTATTCCATACATATGAAACATACATATAGGGCTAAGAACCCTGACAGACCATCCCGCACAACCTGTTTCTTTTACAGAAAAGAAAAAAAAAAAATTTGGCCCCTAAATTTAAAGCATCCTATCTGTGGTTAAACAGCTAATTAGTAAGAGATCTGAGTTCAGGCCCTTTTATTCCCAGGCCATTGCACTTCCCCCAATATCTTGCTTTTTCTTTCTTTTTTTTTTTTTTTCTGCTTTTAAGCAACTTAAAAATAACTCACACTCTTTGCTTTTGTTTTAAAAATGGACAAGACTTCTGGTATTCTAGTTCACAATGCCTAAGGTAGAACCCTATATATTTTTTCTGAAGAAAATAAAACTTAGTTCTGCTTTAAAAAGTTGCAGTTTACTTGGTAGAAATTTTGCTTTGCATATACTAAATAAACCAAAATTCATTGCTGAACTTTCTTGTGGGAAGCGTATCTTTCAAAACACAGATATAGGGCAGCCCAGGTGGCTCAGCAGTTTGGCGCTGCGTGCAGCCCAGGGTGTGATCCTGGAGACCCAGGATCGAGTCCCACATCAGGCTCCCTGCAGGGAGCTTGTTTCTCCCTCTGTCTGTGTCTGTGCCTCTCTGTGTGTGTGTTCATGAATAAATAAATAAAATCTTAAAAAAAAGAACAAAACACAGATACAGTGCATATATTCTACATGGATACATTGATGGCTAAAGTAAAGACAGTTATGCAATATCAAAAAGTGTATTAAGTGATACTTTAGCTGAAATCCCATTGTATTTACAAATATTATTTTATATGTCTTCATATCCAAGAGTAGTACCTCTCTAGCAATAATCAACTCAAAGGACACTTTTCTTTTCTTTTTTTTTTAAAGACTTTATTTATTTATTCATGAGAGACGCAGAGAGAGGCAGAGACACAGGCAGAGGGAGAAGCAGGCTCCACGCAGGGAGCCTGACATGGGACTCGATCCTGGGTCTCCAGGATCACACCCTGGGCTGAAGGTGGCATTAAACCGCTGAGCCACCCAGGCTGCCCAAAGGACACTTTTCTGATAGAGAATACATTAAGAAAAATCTCTCATAAATTAGGAACTCAGTGGAGAATATTTCACCAGGGGATGACAGATCATGCTAAATAGATGAGGAAAAGAAACGGCTTTGAAGTGTTGGAGATCTTTTGACATCTCGAAGCCTTTGAAATGGCAACTAATTTCTAAAGAGCCTCACCTTTGGCTCTTTCTAGGTAAGTCAGATTTGGCAGTCGTTCCCTGTACCCTGCTCCATCTGAAAGAAATATCCACACTGCTCACTTTAAAACAATTGTTTTTGGGTTGTTTTTTTTTTTTTTTGAGAATAATAACAGTAGGAACTATATACATGATCTGTATAGTAGCATACCTATAAATATGATTTTAACCAACTAAACTGAATTTCAAAGTGCTCTGCACATCTTTTTTTTAGATCTTGATATGAACTAAGAAATAGCTTAAAGTTAATAACATCTCCTTTGAGATATAGAATGGAATGACGATAAGTTAAACAATAATTTGTAATGCTAAATGTAAAAGTTTCAAATGAAACTCTAATCAACTCAAAAGCTAGGTCTAGCTTTTTCTAGGTAAGAAAACACTTTGACAACACTTTTAATGCTATCACCTGTAAACCCAAAGTGCAAGCTATCCAATCTAATGAAGGACCTCTGCCTCCTCTTGGCATCTAATTTTAATTACAGGCATATTTCCTAGAAGCAATTCTTGTCCAAAACATACAACATAAAATTTTTACTGATATAAACACTATCTTTGGTGAAATTTCTTTCTAAATAACCACTGTAAACATTCACTACCTCACAAGTAAGGAAACAATTTCACATAGCTTAAGAAAAAATTATTCCAGATAGTAATTGTTTGTAACATATCCTATATTCTTTCCCCCAGTGATGGTATCACGCCTCCAGCTAACCACACAAAAACCTCAGAGTTATTCCTACACCTGCCAGTTTATACCTGCAGTATTTCTGCAGTATTTCCAAATTCCTGCACTATTTCTCAAATCACATCACACCTGCTCCACTTCTATGGCCCTTTTCACTGTTCAGATTCACAATTCATCTTCCAAAGGTTATGCAGTAACATTCTTTCTGTTCTCTCTCCATCCAGGCTCATCCCTTTTAAATTGTGTATGTTCAATTAGGCATAAAAAATTGTAAAAAATGCAGACCCATTACAGAATAAAAGGCTCAAATATTTTCATTATTTGGAAATTATACCATATGTAGTGCATTTCCCTCCTTAACATTTATTTAAAAACTTCTAATGGACAACTCTTCAAAAATTAGCCAAACTTCAACACATATAAAAATCAATTCATAAACATGTACATAAAGTCAAACATTCCCAGAAAAAAGAACCTAACATATTAATGTTTATAGTTGAGTTAGGAACTGTATGAGTTCAGGTAAAATAGCCTCTAGTAGCCTTTACCCTAAGTATTGGATGACTATTTTAATATAACAAATAATTAATGATCTTGACACACATCTTTTAAGCCTAAGTAGCCATAGTTCTAAGTAATATCTATAGTGTATCTACAATAAATGATTTTTGCCAACAGCATTAACATTTAGTCCCCAGTTCTGTTATCAGTTAGTAAAAATGATAAGAATTAACATTTTAAAGCAACAAGTACTAATAATCCAATTTTTAAAAAGATTTTATTTACTTGAGAAAGAGAGAGAGAAGGAGAGCACAAGCATTGGAAAGGAAGAAGCAGGCTGCCCATCTAGCAGGAAGCCTAATGTGGGGCTCAATCCCAGGACCCTGGGATCGTGATCTGAGCTGAAGGCAGATGTTTAACTGGCTGAGCCACCCAGATGCCCCCTAGTAATCCATGTTTTAAATCAAAAACAGTTTGGATTGTCTACTATGATATTCATATTAAGAGAATGGAAAAAATACTGTTTTCTCATTTTTTTAAAAAAATTGATGAAGATGCTGTTTGTTGTTTAACTATCATTCACAAAACAGGAAGAGATAGATAAACTTAGTCCACCAAAAGTAGTCCCCAAACATTCATTTTGCCTTCTGAAATTTAGTTTTAAGAAAAACTAGGAAAGACTCTTTTTTTTCCCCTAATAGGAATCTTTAAGAAGAATGAGATATTGTAAATTCTACTGTAGTAATTAGGGCAACGTGTTATTGTAAAAATTCTCAAACTATAGGATGATTATATGATTCACTTTTACTCTGATAGGCAGAAGCACCCCAGAGAATTGTTCCAATAGCAATAATTATCTCACTATTATATTGGTAATTTCACATTGTATGAGGGCAGTAATGGATAAAGAAGGGGAAAAAAAAACCAAGATATTCTAAGTCTTTATATAAGAACACCTTAACATTTGAGAACTAGTAATATCCCTAAAAGGTACATAAGTAATGACACTGCCATTGCAAATGTGAGTTAAGTAGATCCAATTCCTTGCCTAAGTTAATGTGATGCTAAGAAAAGATACCAGCCTTATTCCTCCTACTCTTTTACTCCCTTTGCCACATAAAAAGTGGTAAGCGTAGGAGGAAATCTGACTTGGCAAGGAACCAGTACTATTTCCAGGGTGCAGAAAACAGTTTCAACTTAGAAATTTTAAAAACAACATCTAACTGAGCAGACTATCAGGGTTCTGTTTGACAGTGTTTACATGATACACTAGTTTACAGGAAATGAAATTTGCAAATGATATGGCTGACCATAGTGTAAAAGAAGGTTTAGAGATGCAAGGTATTTGTCCAAAATATTAATAGCCAAGAGGAATGAGTTCAAACAGATACTAATATCCTTAATTGTGAGTATGTGTCCTTTGTGCCTTAACACCGTGCAAAATAGTTCTGCTTTAAAAATAACCAGTCTACCTACAGACAAAAGTAACCAAATTATCCTCAATTTATATAATCACTTACCACACCAAATGGCTTAAGTCCTTTTTATTATTTCATAAAATAAATTCTGCTTATTTTGTCCATTCTAAGGAGAAAGCCTTCAATAACAGAGAAAGACCTATGGCTCAAAAATAATTTACATTTGACTCCGAAGTTTTGTAATGAAAATGTTGCATCACACTTATTTTTTTTTCATTGATGAAAAATAAAACATCACAGAAAATGTAGAACTTTTACTAATCTATGTGCAATAGATTATTTCTAAGAAATAAAAAAAGAAAATATCCAACATGTACTGTATATGAAGGAATAATAATAAACTGTCAGAAGTAAGCAGTTAAAAACTAAGAATGATAATATTGTTACCCCACACTTTCATAATGTTATAGATATGCATGAACTGTAGTACAGAAGTAGGCCTTATTATGGCATCATTTTAGTAAAATATTATAATTAATTAACAGATTCTGTAGGGTGAACCTAGATTTTACAGCTAGAATTTATCATGGGTTTGTAATAGTGAAATGTAGATCCACAGCTGGTTCTTAAAGGCATTATTTTTCCTATGTGAGAACCAAAAAGGAGCCTTTGGCTCTGGAAACTTTGACTCCCAAGTTTGGAAAAAAATTACATGGTCTCAGGAATGACAGACATTTAGAAAAAAAAGGAATAGACAAAAGTTTCCGTAAGATTTAAAAACAAACAGCTATATAAAGGATTACAGTTCTACAATAGAACCATATACAAAAGCAGTATTTTGCATGACACAGGAAGGATACCAACCAGTTTTTTACCAACAGTTTTCATTTCCATATTGGTAGTGGTTATACATATTGGAACACTGGACTGGATATTAGTTCCATGATAAAAATAAAACTATGACATAGTACATATTACATATACCTCTTTCAATGGCCCTCAGCTTCCTCATTTAGCACAGAGAGCATAGGACTAGAGTTCATCCCAATCCTGAAAAGTCCAGATATCTCTCATTTTTAAATATAAAGTAACACTAATTTGTTTCACAAAACTTAATTTGAAACTAAGTTTTACATTGTGAAACAAAAGAAAGATATCAAAGATACAAGATATAATATCATTCTTTTCATTTTCCTTTCATTCATTCATTTAATCATTCATTCAATAGTATTGACTTCCTGCTACTATCTTTCTGACTTTTGTGTTGATAGCCTATAAGAAGCATGATGGGATCAGGGAGACCTAATAAGAGGCTATATATAGTGCAACCCTATGCTTGCAGTAGGACGTTCTAACAGAGGTGGTGAGAAAGTGGTCAGCTTCTTGAGATATTCTGAAGATACATACAACCAATAAGATTTGCTGAGGGACCGAATGTGGGGTAACAAAAGAAAGAAAGAAATAGAGGATATTACCACAATGTCCCTTTCTACAATCCCAACCCTTCCTCTTCTACAGACATTTATTTTTCAGGTTTACAAATTGATGACAGTATTTTTTTGCAATACTGAATTGACTGACATTCATGGCATACTTTCAAGTTTTAAAAAGTAAAAAAAAAATAGCATTTTAAAAAGGTTTTCACTTACATTTTTTAGATCATGGCAATCATAAGGATGAGAACATCATTTTTAGAGTCAAGAGTGCTCACCATTACATGATGGAACCCCAGAGAACAATCATTTTCAGGTTCTCTACTGACCCCATCTTTCCCTCTCCAAATTCTAAAACACATCTCAAAATTTTTTTTAACTCTCTTGTATTACTGATATTCCATATTGCATTTACTTTCTTCAATGACCATGTACTCTGTATGTTCCATGTTGTTCTTCCTCTTCCCTTTACACCAACTGTTCTGCCTCTGTCAAACCCTCAATCAGAAACGCTGATGAACAAGAGCCTCCCTCCAACCGACACACACAATCATCATAATCATGACCACCACAGCTGCTTTGTTCATTTCTTTTAACTCTTCCTACCCCATAATTCTCACATCCAAAGCCAACTTTCAATTCTGAGAGGCTTCAATTTTAAGGATTATTCTAATTATCTGAGATACCACATTTCAAACATTTGCAACACGAAGCTGCTCTAGATCTCTTCTCACAGAGCACTGAGGTCTACCATGTATGTACCAAGAAGTACAGATGGCGACAGACAAAGCTGAAAGCTCGTGAGTACATCACGGAAGTCAAAATAACAGTGGCTTTCCATCTGCTAACATATTCATATTTACCTCATTTTCCTACAAGTACTCCTCCTTACTTTCCACTCACACTGGCAGATCTCAGCAGGCAGTGCGTGGTTGGCATCTATTTTCATCATGTAGTAGTTCTTGAGTCTCCACTTTCTAAACAGTGTGATATTATAAAGACAAGTGCCAAGGACATATCCTAGCCCCCAAGAAGGATTCAAGTATTCCCACTCCTCAGCAACTTTTTTGTTTAACTGCTCAGAATTGATGACAAGTATACATGTTTGTTGTGTCAAAACCCTTGAGTACAATTTCCCTCTATTCAGCAGCTGTTGCACCTATATTTCATTAGTTTTAAAATTAAATGTTGTCTAACTGTTTTAATAATTCAGTTTAATCTTTAAACTATAAGTTCAAGGGTAAATGAGTGGGAGAAACCTCAAAATGAAAAGTATATGTCTACATACATTTATCATTTTATAATATTTTGGAGTTAGCCATTGTTTTTAACAAAATTCTGGCATTATCATACCAAGCCACCATAAATATGATACAAAAATTATGGGTCAGATATTTATATACTTCCAAAATATTTACTACCAAAGATACATGTAGATGTGAAACAATGCATGTTGGTTTTCAGTTTTCATACATTTATAGAGGTATATTGTATATGGCTGCAAAATAAAGTACAGCATTCAAGTCCATTCAGTAGAGCAGCTTTTGATGGAAACTGGTTAATAAAAAGGAATGATTTGGGGGATCCCTGGGTGGCTCAGTGGTTTAGCTCCTGCCTTTGGCCCAGGGTGTGATCCTGGAGTCCCCGGATCAAGTCCCATGTCAGGCTCCCGGCATGGAGCCTGCTTCTCCCTCTGCCTGTGTCTCTGCCTCTCTCTCTCTCTCTCTCTCTCTCTATCATGAATAAATAAGTAAAATATTTTTGAAAAAGGAATGATTCATAAACTAATGCTTAATAAGAAAAGGGAAGATATGTTAAAAATCTGTGGATAGGCCTATTTTTTTTAATTTATTTTTTATTGGTGTTCAATTTACTAACATACAGAATAACCCCCAGTGCCCGTCACCCATTCACTCCCATCCCCCGCCCTCCTATTTTTTTAAGGAGTGTTTAAAAACAAAGTTTTTTTCAAATTGTCAATGGATGTAATACTATCTAATAATTTTGCTTTCCTGTTTGTTGTTAAATTCATGGCTATTTCTGCAGTCCAAGTCAGCTCTTTAAAACTAACATGAGGGCACCTGGGTGGCTCAGTGGGCTGAGCATCTGCCTTTGGCTCAGGTAGTGATCCCAGAGTCCTGGGATCCAGTCCCACGTTGGGCTCCCCGCAGGGAGCCTGCTTCTCCCTCTGCCTGTGTCTCTGCCTTTCTCTCTGTGTCTCTCATGAATAAATAAAATATTTAAAAATAAATAAAATAAAACTAACATAAAAATACCAAATTAACACTACGGGTTGTTGTTGCTGTTGTTGTTGTTTTCCTTTTTCACTCTCATGTGTAAATGTATTTAAGAATGTTGATGCATTCATCATCAATTCACAACATTAGAAACACAAAAATCTCTGTGTTTACAATATGTTATGAAAAATAACTGCTCAGTTTGAATGATTGCTAATTTCATCTCAATCATGTCTTCCTAAGGCAAACCTTGAGAAAACAAACAGTATCACAGAGTCTGTTCAAAACAAGGATCATAAGTACCTTATGCAATACTGCTTTACTTAAATCTCCCAAATAGATGTTCAGGCATTGCAACATTACCGTGGATGATCATGAGAGATACAGTACATCACATTCAATCAGACACAAGGCTATAACCATTTAGGTCTGACTTTCAAGAGATCATCATTTTCTCCATAAAAAGGAATATGGGTAACACATTATCAAAATTTAAAACTTGGGTGGTTTACTAAATATTTCTCAGCCTTAGTTTCCTCATGTGGGAAACAAAAATTATACAATATAACCAACACAGTTGTATGGCTTGAATGAAGTAAGTTAAGTAGAATGTGTGGCACAGAAAAGACTCAATGGTAAATGAAAACTTTTATTATCACTCTTACTTAAATATTCGCAGGTGGTTAATATTCACAGATTTGTAGCACTTTGTTTTTTTTGCTTTTGTTTTTGTTTTATTTGTAGCACTTTGGCTCCATTATTATGTCAGCTAAATGTCCTTGGGGATCCCTGGGTGGCTTAGTGGTTTGGTACTGCCCTTTGGCCCAGGGCACGATCCTGGAGTCCCGGGGTTGAGTCCCACGTCGGGCTCCTGGCATGGAGCCTGTTTTTCCCTCTGCCTGTGTCTCTGCCTCTCTCTCTCTCTCTCTCTCTCTCTCTCTCTGTGTCTATCATAAATAAATAAATAAATAAATAAATAAATAAATAAATAAATCTTTTAAAAAATAAATAAATAAAAAATAAATGTCCTCTTCAAAGAGTGGAATAATGGAAAAGAACATCACACAATTATTTGATCCTAATAGTCCTTAATGTTACTTTTCAAATGCATTGTTGGCTTATTTCTAAATTTAGAAGCAGTACCAGAAATAGAAAATGTTTAACCCTTCACATTTGCTGATTCATGAATCTGGATTCATAACTAACCATTCTTCCTAGCTTTACTAAAAATTCTTCTTTTACTTAGTATTGGCAATAATTCAAAAATGTCCATTATAAAAGTCTAATTTGCACTGCTCTTTAGAGAATGAATGAGATTTAAAATTACCTCTTACTTTCATATATCATGCAATGATTTTCTTATCCATGGGGTACTGATTTCTATAGCAGGAAAATAAAATTATTGGTAGGTTAGGAACATCTGTTTGAATACCAACTATCCATATCACCTTGTAGGAATTATTTAATGCTATAGAGTCCTAGGAGCTCTCTGGGCTATCTTCATGCTCCAGGCCACTCATTCTTTACCTTAGTTAGACCCTTGTGTATTCTAAGTATAAGTGCTTATTTTAGTGAATCCAGTAGGTCACTCTATGAGCTGTCTTGTCAGTCAGATGCCATGAGTTGACATGTGAAATTTCAAGCCAAGACAGAATATGCTTTGGCCAGAGAAGAAATAGAACCCCCTGAATTTCAAAACTACAGTAAGTAAAATCTGTTTGCAAAGCCATCTTTTCCAAAGCATGAGACATAAACTGGCTAGCTCTTTCTCCCAATGAAGCATCTGGTCTGTGCATTTTGTTTATAGATTAAATTCAAAGAAATGATTATGCTCTTGACATCCTGCCTCCTATGGTTTTACTGCTTTACAGGTGTGCTTTGCAACAAGTCTGAAAACTTCTTATGATTAATGTACCATGAAAAGGCATGCTACTCCTTTTATGAAGTTAAAAACAATTGACATAAATGGATTTTTAATGCATACATATTAATGAATTTAAAACTACATGAAAAAGAACGAGAAAAATAAACATACGGGAGGAATGGGATAATGGAGGACCACATAACTAGAAGTAGGTCATGGTCAAGGTCCTAGTTTTCATTTGAAGTATAGTTAGTGAGCACTTATAAAAAAGATTTAGAAGTAAATAAGAAAGTTAATAAACAATAAATAAGTAAATACAAGCTATGCATTGAAAATACTGAAAATATGTAATGAACCAAGGATGATAATTAATCCACTTCTGCATGACACAGGTTTACTAGAAAAAATAAAAAAATATGCCATGAAAAACAGATATCATAAAGAAATGATTAAAGTATTTCTTCTTAGCTGTTAAGAGGTGTCCCTCACATAGGGGACAAGACAAAGTTATGATCTCATAATTGACCAAACAATATAATTAGGAAATATGGTTCTTCTTGTGCATTTTCTGAGTAGTTTGTGTTAAGCTTACCAGTCCTGGTATTTATTCTAATGTGGGTTTAGTTAAAACTATATCTAGAGATATGGACAGCTGAAGTTCCTTGTTATGCTAAAACAATTTCGAGATTGATGGGATTTAACAACAAATATCGAGAGAGAAACAAGCACTTCTGTAACTCTAGAGAAATCTAGGATGATGACTTTAACAAAAGCTAGTATTTATAAAACCAAAACAAAACATCTTAAATGTTTTATTCTCTAGATTCATTAAATTAGGTCACATAATGAATGCACAATCATCTTCTCTTGGTATATCTTTAAGGATTCACCCATTTACAAAGTGAACAAGCCTTTCACTTTTTGCTTCATCCTTGAGCATCTTACCCAAAAAAATGACAGCTAAGTAAATTAGTTGACAAGAACAGACAAGACATTTTGTGAATGCTACTTTTTGGTTATCATTTTTACTCTCTGCCCAGAGAGGTCACAGTGGTTGGTGAAATGCCTAAACCATCGGAAGAAGAGAGGCAATGAGACGATAATCCAAACAGTACTTTACATATGTAATATTTGCATAATATAATTTTAAAATTTTCTAGTTTTTTATGCTGTTTATCTACTAAAAAGTCTGTAAGCATTCAGGACAGTTATTTCCATCTTATAAACAGGAAGCTGGGGGATCCCTGTGTGGTGCAGCGGTTTAGCACCTGCCTTTGGCCCAGGGCGCGATCCCGGAGACCCGGGATCGAATCCCACATTGGGCTCCCGGTGCATGGAGCCTGCTTCTCCCTCTGCCTGTGTCTCTGCCCACCCCCTCTCTCTCTATCATAAATAAATAAAAATTTTAAAAAAATAAAATAAAATAAACAGAAAGCTAAGGCTGGCAAAGTCACACAAGCACTCAATGAAAGAGCTGGGTAGCACTTGGTTCTCTGCACATTTTAGCAAGTTTCAGTAAGTTTTTAGTTTTCATCGGGATGGGTTTTACATTGCTCAAGCTAATCGTCGGTGTTCTTTACAACTTAATGGGTTACTATCTGAAAACTACACAACTTTGAAGATCAGAAATTACTCAGCAGTTTTCACATTCTTATACACTTCTGCAGAAAGTTGTTTCCTACAGGGATTTTAACAAAGAATGACTATGTGTACCTACTTTTAATTTGGAAAATGAAAATGAGACTCTGATAGCTGCTTTAATGAGAAATAGTATTCTCAACAGCAGGATAAGATCTATTCCCCTGACAAATACCTAGTGAGCCGCTTTTTGCCCATAAACTGTGTATAAATTCTAACTTGGTGTTAGCTAATATGAAATATTTTGAATTTCAGCTTTCTGTACTTGTTACTGTTATTTATACAAAATTACTTCCCTATTTGCAGAAAAGTTGAACTCTAAGTAACTACCATAACAATAGTATACGTTATACATAGAGAGAAATTATTTTCCGTGATTTGCAAACATTTTATTTAAAGAAAATACTATCAGGAAACCTAAAGAAATCAAAAAGCTGTGAGAAAGAATCTTATTTTGAATACATTTCAAGAAAATAAGCCGCTGTTCAATAACTGGTGACTGACAGCATCATATAATATCTCTTTGAGGACTAAATGAAGATTCATTTTAAAACCAAATCAGGGATCCCTGGGTGGCACAGCGGTTTGGCGCCTGCCTTTGGCCCAGGGCGCGATCCTGGAGACCCTGGATCGAATCCCACGTCGGGTTCCCGGTGCATGGAGCCTGCTTCTCCCTCTGCCTGTGGCTCTGCCTCTCTCTCTCTCTCTCTCTCTGTGACTATCATAAATAAATAAAAATTTAAAAAAAAAAAAAATAAAACCAAATCAGATAGAATAGTCTATCTCTTCTATGCAGATCACATTATTAACTCAACAATTGCCAAATCTCATTTTCACAATGTTATGTGTACTTGTGGGAACAAGAAAGAGGTGCTGAAAAGCTATAATAGGAACAAGAGGGGAATTATTGCACTGTAGAGTTAGAATTTAAGTAAAAGGAAATATAGAATAAGAATTTACAAAAGAAATACCTCAAAAATCTAAAAATATGACTTAGGTGGCAATGAAGAAAGTCAGATTAGATGTAATAAGCAAAATATCACCTTGTCACTTTTGAGAGAATTCTCTGCTATTGATAGAATGTTTCCCTTTCCTATACTAATCAGATAGTTAGTTAGGTCTAGTGCAGGTGCCACTTCCTGAGATAAAATGAAATATCCAATAAGAGAGAAAAACATTTCACAGGGTCTGTGACAAGATTCACGTTGAAAATCCTCTTTGTTTAGAGACTAATAATTACATGTTTTTTATTTGTCTGTTAAAAAAACTGGGACAACTGGCCCTTTGTATTTTGACAGTAGGATAATTTACAGATAGATGAATAGCTATATAAACAAATCAGATCACTTTCTTTTTTCTTAAGATCTTATTTATTTATTTGAGAGAGGAGGAGAAGAGCAGAGGAAGAGGGAGAAATAGACTTCCTGATGAGCAGGGACACCCCCGTCATGTCGCCCCCGCCCCACCACCACCACCACAGGGCTTAATCACAGGACACCGGAATCATAACCTGAGCCAAAGCAGACACTTAACCGATTGGGCCATTCGGGTGTCCCTCATATCACTTTCTAAATAAAGGCTGATTTTTAGGAAATAATTATAGCAGAATACTGATGAAAAGTTTTTCTCTCACCCTAGAATTATGACTGAAAATGAAATTTAGCTAAAAATGAAAGTCATTAATTAGTTTACATTCTAAAGATTACACAAGAACTCAAACAGTCAGGACCAAATGTCATACTGAGTTTACTGAGGAGGGCACAGTTGGACCAACAACCACTAAATGCCAATGCACCAACTTTTCCCCAGAGTTTCTTAGAATGTCTTGTGACGAATGCAGGTTTCACAAAGAGAAAGATTTTCTTTTCACTCTGGGAAAAAAGGAAGAGAGGAGCTTTCCGCTACAAAAAGGTGAGAAAGGACACCAATATATCAATAGTGAAAATTAAGCGCTTACGCAGAGGAGAGACTAACACTTCATCTTCCAGAATCTCTACTTAAGCAAGAAACTTGCTTCTTAGCCTAAATAAGGCAGACCTCATGATGACAAACATGGAGATCAATTCAAAATGAAGGCTTAAGAAGATGTAGTTTGGTTTGTTTTTTTTTTTTTTAAGATTTTATCTATTCATTCATGAAAGACACAGAGAGAGAGGCAGAGACATAGGCAGAGGGAGAAACAGGCTCCCTGCAGGGAATCCCATGCAGGACTCGATCCCAGGACCCCAGGACCCCAGGACCACGACCTGAGTCAAAGGCAGATGCTCAACCACTGAGCTACCCAGGCACCCTATGTAGTTGTTTTTATGTTGTTGTTTTGTTTTTTAAGATGAACTGTGACCCAGATGTATAGCAATGATTAAGAAACAATGATCTGTTTTCTCCCCAGGAATACTACCAAGGTGATAAATCTGTTGTCAATAAATAGTAACTTTGAACAATTATTATTTTATGTGTATACTATAGTTGCTATGTAATACATCTGATTTAAAGAAATCTTAAAGCTATTATTAATTTTCAAAGTTTACAGTAGTCTCACTTCAGAAAATCTAACAAAATGTTACCACAGTAGACCACAGAATGATGATAGGATTTTTGCATTCCTGGTAATATCCATTCTTCATTGGATAAATAAATAGATAAATAAATAAATAAATAAATAAATAAATAAATAAATAAATAAATAGTTCTACTTATGGCAATGACATTGTTTAGAAGCTACATTAGATCAGCAAGTGGATTTGTCCACAGAGTCTCTATCAATCTGTGACCATTCAAGAACATTTAAACACTTTGACCTAGATAATACAAAAACATAAATTCCTCTTTCCTTCTAATGTTTCTTCATGCTAAGAACACCCAAATGAGTTTTTGTAATTGCACATTTGTCTCCAACTTTCATTTAATTTTTATTATTTCAGTATTAATATATTAATAATGTTGATTTTATTATAAAGAACCAAAGATGCCAATCAAATGTGCTATCTCTGGTCTCAAAGCTAACATGTAGAGCTGAACAGAAGGTGGAAATAGTTTATTTCTTCACCTATTTTAAAAATTGTATTAATCCTCTATCTCTGAAATATTATGGTTTATAAGATATTTCTAGTTGGCCATTCAGATGATCAAATTATATTTCTCATATCTATTTGGTATTCATCCACAGTTATTGGCTCATAGATCCCAAATACTCTTGGAATTTCTGACTGATGAGAGCAATAAGAGCAGAGCATCTTTCGTTAGGATATTTGGCCTCTTGTCCTTAGTTTCTAAAATTCCTCCAGAGCCATAGAGATGAAATGACTAACTTCTTATTCATAACAAGACTCTTTCTACCACAACTGGGTTTATGTTAATGAAGTAACTTTAGGAAAGCACCAAAGGATGGGGGCTGGTTTCCTGAAGAACCTACCATGAATAGAGAATTGGAATCTTCAGTCCCACTATCTGATTTCTGGGAAAAGGAGGGGCTATGGTTGAATCAATGAGTTAATCAATCATGCCTTTGTAATGAAGCTCCAGAAAGGCGTAAGAGGATGGAGTCTGGAGAGCTTCCCAGGTGGTAAAAATGTAGGGATTTAAGGGAGAATGGCTTTCTGGGAGAGATTATTGAAGCTCCTTGCACTTCCCTCCTATTTGCCATATGCATGTCTTCCATCTAGCTGTTCCTAAGTTACATTTTTTTTAAAATAATAAACCAATTACTTAGTAGATATAATATTTCTCTGGGTTCCATGAGCTACTTTAGCAAATTAACCAAACCCAAGGCAGGGGTCATGGGAATCTCTGATTTATAGCCAGTCAGTCAAAGTATAAGTAACAACCAGGACTTCTGACTGGCATCTGAAACCCAAAGAGAAACTCATGAGAACCTCCAGTCTATAGCCAGTCGATCATACAGAAGCACAAGTAACAATCTGGGGTTGCAATTATCATTTAATGCAGGGGGAAGTCTTGTAGGACCCCTTAACCTGTGGGATCTATCATTATCTCCAGTTAGAGAGTGTCAGAATGGAGTTAAACTGTAGGACAACCAGCTGATGTTGAAGAATTGGCTTGCTTTTGTATGGAAAACTTTACCCACTTTCACATGTTGGAATAGGGTACCTCCTTAATCACATTTAAATACAACATTCAAGCTCAGTTCTCCATACAATATAAGCATTAATCTGACAAAAGATCATGCTCTCAACAAGCTTATAATAAGAGTGGTCACAATATATATATATACAAATCTGTAATTCAGGAACAGAGAATGGAAAAGGGACAAAAGAGATTCAGAGAAAATGGTACTTCAATGGAAGCCAAGATCATTTATGGCTTGTTGGCTTTGTTCATTCATTTAAATAAAGGTTAGCCTTTAAGTGATTTGTCATCACTGTATATAAGTTAAAATGTGGTCATTTTTTAATAAGCATTGAATACAACTCCTTCTGTAAGTAGATTATCAAAAACATATAAGAAACTTTAAAAAATGTTCTCAACCCCATGTAAAACCCTATTGAATTATATCAGTAATAACAGAATATTATTTCCATGATACGAGATTTATGTAACACATAGTCTTTTAGTTTATAATTCAAGGTGAGTTAGCACTATCTTAAATGAATCAAACTGAAAACACTTGCATAATACTTATTTTACATGAATCTAGAGAAATTGTGTTTCACTTTCTAATTTTCTCAAAACTGCAGACATTTGTCATTTAATTGCTTTTTACACTCTTAAAACAAATTTTGGAAACACTGTACCTCTTACAATAACATTTTATCACCAGAATCATGATAATACAGTGATAGCTCTCATGAATGTGGCTTCCTAACTTAATTCATTAATTCTACATTTTAAACTATCAATGAAACATTTAATAGAATTACTTCAATACTTTCAGGTAAGACTTCTAAAGAAAGCCAAATACAGAGTACTTACAATTTATCCAATTATTTCTCCACCTCAGACGTTCAATACACATGTACAATACTTTTATATTAAAATGTATCTGGAACACTGATATATTAAACTCATCTACAATAGATTTTAAGAATCTGTTTAAAATTATAATTCAAAAAGTAACTCTCGAATTTTTAAAATTCTACCTTGGAATATTTTCCTATCCCATAGATTAATTAATAACACTTACATTACTGGTTATTTTTGTCATTACCAATACATGAGACATATCCAATAGAACTTGTGATTTAAACATTTTAAATATAAACTGCAAGGCTTCAGAAAGAAAGCCATTCAAGAGAAAAGTATAGGTATGGATCACTGTGAAACATATAATTGAGTTTTACATAAATCCATGTAAGGGATGTTATATAAACTTAGTTTCCCCAAAATTCATTCCATAATGATCATAGTTGGGTAATTATCCTACTATTTTGAAATTACAGCTGATGGCCAATGTTACATTATTTCAGAGGATCATGAACAAAATTTAGGAAAGACAGTTGATAATACTGCTATGGTAAATTAGGTACCAGGTTGTTTTGATTTTATCTATAAGTCCTCCACATATAATTACCTAGTAAGCCATAGCAACCACATTTGGAATCAAACAACCCTATTTTCAAATCATGTATTCCCTATTTATCATCTTCATTTTTTTGAACAATTTTACTTACTCTTCATGGCTTCAGTTTTCTATCCCCAAAATGGAATAGAGCTACTATCCTTATTATCATGGAATGGCATTTGTGATGATTAAACATTATTTTATGTCTCAAGTAGTTGTGTAACTACTCAAGTTATTTTACAGTACACGTGATAAGGATGGTGATCATTCAATAGGACAGAGAAATTATCATTACTTTAGATCCATATTTCCAGGTTGTTTATCAAAAGAGGAAACAAATTTGCATTCTCAGTAACAGTGTATACAAATGTCCATTTCATTGTTCTTTCAGAATCAGTAAGTTACATATTTTATTTATTTGTGAGAAATAAAGTGTGCATACGCTTGCACAGCAGGAAGGGACAAGGGAGGGGGAGAGAGAAGCAGACTAATCACTGAGTACAGAGCCCGAGGAGGGGCTCCATACAGGCTCCCCGTGGGGCTCAATCTAATGACCCTGAGATCATGACCAGAGCTGAAATAAAGAATCCCATGCTCAACCGACTGAGCTACCCAGGGGGCCCTGAGTTATATATTTTTTAAAACATTTGTTAATTTGGTGGTTGAAAACTTACTTAAAATTTTAATTGTAACCTCTTTGAAAAATTAGTCAGATGTCTAATTTTTCAAAGGTTTTATTCAATATTTGTATTTTGGGGTAAATTGTTATTTCATATACTTGGTACATTTACTAATTGGTATATATCTTTAGTATTTATATACTAAATATATTAATAATTGGCATCATTTTTCTTTCCTGAGTCAAACATTTTTGATCCAATGAATGAATGTGTGCCTGTAAGGAATTTTTAGGATCACAAGCAGAGGGAACAAATGGTATCCTTATTACCTACTTATTTTTTACAAAATTCTAACTTTTAGTTTTGAAAAGGTAAAGAGAAAATTTATGCAAGGCATTTTAAAAGGAAGACATTTGATTTGCATTCTAATTAGAAATTAAATACACTGACATATCCTCTTTTAATTAAGCATAATAATCTCAGTAACATGAAAAGCTTGAAATTTGCTTCAATTATCTTTCCACAGGTCATTTTTGTTTCATAAATTTAGCAACCCTAAAAACTGTTCATTGAGAATGAGATTTGTCTCTTCTTGAAATTTTAAATATCAAGTATCTAAATGCATAAATTCAATTAAAAAACAAGTCACTCATTACCACTCATTGGCTTTGTGAGGGATTCTGGATAATTCACTGACTTTACTTGTGCTTCAATTTAATAGAGGGCTTAAAATTTGATTTTATATTCTATGAATAGGATATGCTCCATTTAAAACAACAGGGTATTAAAATTCAAATTTAAAAATAAAGATATTAGGGGACATGGGTGGTTCAGTTGGTAGCATCTGCCTTCAGTTCAGGTCATGATCCCAGGGTCTTGGGATCAAGCCCCATATGGTGCTCTGTGCTCAGCGGGGAGTCTGCTTCTCTCTCTCCCTCTGCCTGCTGCTCTACTTGTGCATGCTCGCTCTCTCTGTCAAATAAATAAATAGGGATCCCTGGGTGGCGCAGCGGTTTGGCGCCTGCCTTTGGCCCAGGGCGCGATCCTGGAGACCTGGGATCGAATCCCACATCGGGCTCCCGGTGCATGGAGCCTGCTTCTCCCTCTGCCTGTGTCTCTGCCTCTCTCTCTCTCTCTCTCTGTGACTATCATAAATAAATTAAAAAAAAATTAAAAAAAAATAAATAAATAAATAAAATCTTTTTTAAAAAGTAAAAATATTAGTGTAAAATTACTAGTGTGACTATTTTTCTTTTATGATTACGTTATCAGAATAATCTCTTTAAATCAATTATATATTGTCTAAGAACTATCTATTACCACTAATTTCTGATGTTTGCAAATCTGGGGAAGCTATAAAAATACAGGGTCAGAGGCTCTTAAAACTGAGGATAAATTACAAATGCTAACAAATAGGTCTGATGGGTGTAGATCAACAGAAAAATACAAGGTAATTCACAGTAATGCATTTTGTATATTATTTTTTTGGTAAAAATTCTCTTAAGTAAGAATCAGTTATAATATTCTCTTTGGAGTGTGCTTTCCAAAAGTTACTTAATTATCCAATAAGCTCCATTAGGAGAAAACAACAAATGACAGAAGGAGTACAGATGAAACAGGACATGGACCAGGATAACTGATACAGTAATTGTAAATCTCTGACTTATATATCAACATCTGGATACCAGCATCACCTACATGTACCTACTTTTGTTGCATTTCCATGGAGTATTTAGAGACAATTACCCCCTCTTATCAATTCTATGTATTGCTAACCTGTTAATTTAGCTAATACTCCTACTATAAAATCCTGAGCAAAGAGCAAACAAAAGCTTTTTATAGTGACACTGTTACTAGAAAAATATAGATATAGAAGATCTTCATTTAGTCACATTTGTACTATTAGGAAGGAATTCTTATTCTTATAATCTAGTGTTAGTAAAAACATGAGCTAAAAAAATAAAATATAAAATAAAAATAAAAATAAAAACATGAGCTAACAATGCCTTTCCCACCATAGTAGATACAAGTGAAACAGTGTTTCATAAAGGGAACAGAGGAAAACTTCCCATCAGGAGTTCCCTAATAAAGTATCTGTTTAAAATACATTCTTAAATCAGAAAAAAATAATAGCATTATTTAAATTATTATTAAATGCAATGGAACTACTATTTCCATGGTAGCAAATGAAATATGAAATAAGAGTGCCCAATGTTTAGCAAAATAAAAATACTAAGAAATACACATGTCAAGACTTGCACTGGAAGATGAGAAAATGTTATAAAGGGAAGGATTCCAGTACAGTGGTTTTGGCATACAAATATCCTATGTATCATCACATATTTTGGTCTGAAATTGAAAGAAAGAAAGAAAGAAAGAGAGAGAGAGAGAGAGAGAGAGAGAGAGAGAAAGAAAGAAAGAAAGAAAGAAAGAAAGAAAGAAAGAAAGAAAGAGTTTTCTTATTCATTGTCATGACATCACCATTCACAGTTTATGAAACCACAGTTTATGAAACCACAGTTTCTGAATCATGTAGCAGGAAAGGAGTCACCCAGGATTTTAATACTTAGCAATTTAGCACTTTTTCTCTTGGGTAAGATTTCTTTTCATTGTATCATGTGCTAATATGTTCATATTTCTTCAGGATAACTAATCTTAGTCCATTTTTAAAACCAAAGGTGTATGTTCATTATTTAGGCATATTTCTTCCTAATCATTCCAGCTGGAGCTGGTCCATAATATAATGGAATAAAGTTGCATAAAAGTGCCTGGCTCTCTTCCCACTGGTTGATCTTGCTAGATTGAGATATCTTAGACCCATAATAGCAAATCCTAGAATATTGGAGCTATCAAGGGGAGCTTTGTCCTTTATATGTAGATCTTGTATATCTATCTTTTACTGTTGAAAAATTATTGACAAATTATCTTATTTTTCTGGTCCAATATACAAAGATAGTTTTGCCTTCTCCTATTTATGCAGTTATAACCAGTCAGACGAATGCCCTTCTATCTATACCTACAGAATACATAAACTATTCCTCTCTATTCTTCTAGACCAAGAAAATGTTTTACAAATTGTGAGCAAATAATTAATCAATTTTAATGTGCTTTACTAAAATCTTAACTGTGCAGTTGTGCCACAGCTCCCTACCACTGTAGCCTATATCCCTATAGCTCCCAGCAACAAAGATGAGCACAGATTGGCTATTCCAAAGATAATGAGAGGGACAATGGAAGCAGAACCCACACTTATCTTTTGATGAGTTTTTGTATTTACTTAATCGGGACAGCCAAGAACTGCCTTCTGAAAAAAGATAGTTCATAGGCACCACATATCCAGGCTTCAGAATTTACAAATAGATTTTTTTCAATCAGATCTAATTTAGTCTATGAAAACTGTGCATTATCTGGTTTTGTGTTTTGGCATTTATCTTTGCCCAGATAACCACAGGGAAATACTCACCTATATTTAAAGCAAAGATGACAGAAAATGTGAAATTTAGTGGTAGGCAGTGTTGGAAAATACACCAATACTATAAGTGTTTAAAGTTTTGTTGTTTTTGTTGTTTATCTGTGAGTCTAGTCTACTGAAAAATCATTTGCAGATAATCATAAAGCATGACAAAATACACGTGAAAATATGTAAAATTACACATTAAGTCTGAGGTTCATACCATTTTAAATTTAGGGTAAAAACCATGTGGCACAAATTTCCCCAAATCCTCCCAGGGTCATGAGATGGAGCCTTGCGTTGGGCTCCACACTCAGTGGGGTGTCTGCTTGGGATTCTCTCCCTTTCCTTCTGCTCTCCCCATTCTCTCTCTCCCTCTTCCTCTCACCTCCTCTCCCTCTCTCTCTCAGATAAACATAAATATTTTTAAAAATCTGGCAAACATGTGCTGAGAGAAGAACTGAAATAAGAAAACTTCTTAATTATTGAAGTTGAGTTATGGGTACATAAGATTAGTTATACTATATTGTTTTATTTGGTGTGATTTAAAAGATCCATAACAAAGATTTTAAAAAGCAAAGGATAAAACATCAAAATACAGCTGAAATTAAGTCTTCCTTCCTGAACTCCATTTGGATTCATGTGTATAGGATAAAAGCATAAAACCAAAGAATTTAGCCAGAAAAGTGTCATTTGTTAGTTCTATAACAACAATTTTTATCAAATCCATTTGTTTTATAATATTGGTAAGCTGACTCTAGTAACTCACATTCTGAAAAAGTTCTTACAAATACTATGAAAAAATTTAGATATTTTATCAATCCATTACAAAACACTAAATATGAAAGACACTTTTCTAATTAAATTTTATTTCATAAAGAACATTCTGGAGTGCTTCAGAGGAACTAGAAACATTTTAAAAATATACAGACTCAAGTTCAACTTACAAAGGAATACTGAGCTCCCTGACAATTCTCCACTGTGGTAACAGACTACATTAAAAAGAGGTAGACCATTCCCTCTTTTTTCATATATATATATATATACATATATATATATATATATATATGAAATATAATGCTGTTTTAAAATTTTATTGACAATATAGCAGTGAGTTGAATGTTCAGAATAAGTTTCAAGACAACCAAAGGGTCAAAGAGAAAAAAAATGCCTTAGATAACATTTTTTTAAGGCACGTTTAGGTAGCTTAGCCAAAACAGTCTTATATAAGGAATGTAATTAACAAAATTAATTGATTCATCCCTTTCCCACTACTCTACCTTCTACTATCTCAAGCCCATTCTGGGGTTTTAGTGCTTTTTTTTCATCCCTCTCTGGTGTCAATACCGATACATGTTCTCTGGAATATGTCTGAGTCATACTGATATTTAATGTCCTGTTCACCACCTTCTTTTGCACTACTTACCTGTGACTCTCTTTTAAAATAGAGTTAGCCTATGTCCCATTTGTGAATACTTAGTTTTAAGTTTTGTGTCCAAATAAAGGTTCTCATCCTTTATACTGCCTGGCACTAAGAAGAAATGCATAAATTGTATAACCCTAAATTGTTCTTAATAACATAGTATACACAGCAACTTTATGATGTGCTTTAATGTTTATTCTATAATAAAACCAATATATCTGAGGGAGGCCAAGGACTTCTGTTAACTCATTCAAAAAAAAATTCTACATCAACTCTTCCAAGATTTTGGTGTTTTAACTGGTTTAGTGATTTCATTTTTTCACTATTGCATTCTGAAAGTTGTCTTTTTAGTAGATAGTCCCAAAATTATTCTTTGGACACAGAAATCATTTTTGAGTACTAGATTATGAACTAAGAAACTGCTACACTCACTGATTCTGATAACATTCACAACATTAAGGTGGAAAAAAAAAATATATATATATGTATCCTCTAATGCCAATCTTCTCTATCCTCCCTCATACTATATCACATTATAATCTAAGAAGGAGAATTCAAAGATGGCATCTGTCTTATTTATGCTAGATCACTACACTTAAAAAAATGCCTGTTGCATCATCAACTCGATAATTGTTGAACGAATAAATTAATGAACCTGCAAGTGAATAATATAGGTTATTATAATCCATTCTAGTAAAAAAATGCTAGGGATTTTTATGCCATTATTTGCAAAATGCAGACTAATCCTGCCCTTATTTCAGTTAAACTCCAAATTTCATCCTATATATAGTACAATCTTTTGTGACACTTATTCAGAATTAATGTTGGTATATAATTGGAATTGGAACCCAGAGTTATTTATTTGTAGAATAATTCCCAATCTCTAGAAAGGTCTTCCTTTACTCGGTATATTTCTATTATGTGTCTTGTTTACTATTTTTTTCCTTCTGTTGAACCCATGTTTAAAAAAAAAAAAGTCACCTTATTCACGTATTCCCTGAACGAATATTGAGCAGAAATGATATACATGGCATACTCTTCTCAGTGGAGTAGTAGAAAATTATTACTAGGACAAAGGTTATATTATCTTTGAACAAACATCTTGTAGGAAAGGGAAAATATGCACATAAATAACTAATACAACGTAAAAGGTTTTAGTAGTGAGAAAGTACAGATAAAGAACCAGGGGAGTTCAAAAGATTACTATTGTCTGCAATGATCAGCATATTCTTGGTGGGGAAAGTAGCATTCAGTTTGAGGTGCTTAGGAAATAAGAGTTTGGATGTCAGAGACTACATTCAAGTAGACTGATCACAATGACCAAAGACATAGAACTGGAATAAGATAAACATTAAAAGAAACATGGAAAATAGAACTGATGAAGGACAGAGCACACAGTCAACTGTCCCCTGAAAAATATATGTTTACCTTGGCCACCCATCTAGAAACTATATTTCTTGACCTGCAGCTGGATGTGGCCATGTGACCAACTTATTTTCATAGCACACAAATACAATCATCATGTGCAAATCCCTTTTCATTACTTTAAATGAAATTCTTGCCCTAAATTTTGTTTTTCTCACTCTCTCTTTCTCACCGGCTAGAAGTTTCTGGCATCTGAATAGGCTTCAAGAACATATGTGAGAAAAATGTTCTAAAATAATGGAGCCATGAGAAGAATGGAACCAAGATCCCTGGAGCCAAGTTAGACCTCTGATATCCAGACTTGATGTGCCAGGCTAAGTTTAGATCTTCTTTCTGTTTTGTAGTTTTTAATAGGTAGATGAAAAAGAAATAACAAAGTAGTTAATTATTTTTTGTACCCTTACAATGTGTCATCACTGTGTTCTTCCTAGCACTCCATTATAATTTGATAAACCATTTGTTGGCAGTTGTGTATTTAATGAAGTGAAGTGAGGATAGACTACAAGATCAATTAAGTTAATGTCACAGATGAGAGTGTATAAGAAGGAAGAGAGTAGGAAACTAGGGGATTCAGAATTGTGGTTGTAACACATGGTCAATCTAGCTGGGATTTTAACCTAGGAGATAAGAAAGATTCAGCTGCTTTCAGATTAGGTAACAGAATAGGGAAAAGGACTTAAAAGAGTGAATTATTAATATAGTTCATGAAAAATTTCAATAGTGAGTTTAAAAATTAGAAGAGGAACTAGAACAAAGTAGGACTGAAAAGTCAGTTTAGAAACCCTTTGCATGGAAATAAGTTGAGAAAATAAGCTTAGTATAAAACCAAACATAAACAGCATATAAGCCAGGCCAGATCTGAATAGGGAAGAGGACAAGATTTCACTTATCCATGTCTGATCCTAAATAAAAAGGAGCTGATAAACCTCTCACTTTAAGTTCCTTTCAAGTAGCTGTAACATGTTAGCTATAGATTATCAGACAGTAGAGGAAAGGTGCTGAATAGTGATTTCAACTTTTCCCTAGTGATAAAGGTAATGCATTATTCTCTCAGTGTTCTTTATACCTAAAGGATTATTTCCAGATAATACTCACATAGGCCTTATCTTCATTGTCAGAACTGCCTAAATAATTCATACAAATTTTTTGTGGCTGCCAAGATTACATCGGTGACTGACAAAATTAAATTTTTGGCTTAAAGTTTATTGCCTAGGTTGCTCTTTACTCCATTGCAACACAGAATATGTTGCAATCACTGAAGCAGTGATTGAAATAGTGATTGTAAATCTAATGTTGTCCAACTCCTCCTCATGCTTGAATCCCTCTACACCTCTCTTGATAAGTCTTGCCTCTGTCTAAATATCACCAGTTACTTCCTGACATCAGAGAAAGAGAATCCTAGTTTCAAATGGCTCTATTTGTTAGGAAGTTTTCCTGATAGAGTAAGTGGTAATCATTTCAATCCTCTATAGAAGGTTCCCAGTAAAAAAATAATTCTCTTTCAACATGACTACAATTCAGATATTGAAAGAGAGTTTGATCAGTGGACAGTTAGGAATCATTATTTTACCAAACCATTATGCTAAAACCAGCTCAATATTTCGCAACCCTTAAAACTTACTAGGGGCTCTTCCTGTATAACAACAAATAACATCATCACAAGGAAAATACTCATTTTAAATTATCAGGTCTTTAAAACATATGCTGATGCTAGACTGTATGTGTAAAGTTAAATTTTTAGCTAAGGAAAATACATTTATTCTTATTCAATTTTACCTTGATGACTCATTCTAATGATTTCATACTATTCACAAAGTAGGTGGACCCCAATCTTGTACCCAGATTATTCATTACTGCTTTATCTGCCTATCTTACCATTATGCTAACAATCTTCCTTTCAAAATGATAAACAAGAATTTTTTGAACAACAAAATTGAAATTTAAACCCAGGATAGCACCGAAGACCTACATTCATTCATAAGAGCTCATGTATAGCAATTCAAACTACTTATGAAATCAACCTAATGCACTGTCATCCAGATATTATTTTTCCATATTAGCAAATTAATCCAAAAGCCATTTTGTTATATAATGTGCTTAAATAGAAATGTACCACAGAGAAGAGAATGCTAGAAGAGGCTTTCTGAGACACGGTGGGACTGACTGTGGATATATCTATATCTAATAACACCCCTAGAATACTTTTTCTGTAACAAAGGAGAATAAGGTAAAGATACCAGTGTGGGGATTATAAACAATTGTGACCCATGAGAGTGGATCAGTTCATTCAAGGGAAGCAGTGTTGTGCACAGAAGAGAGAGGCTGGGGTAGTCCCTGTATTTCAAAAGTGGGAAGGCAATGAAATATGGAAGAGAGGCAGATAGTGAAAAAAGACAGAAGAGGCAAAGTTCTCCTTGTTTAGCTTGTTGCTTCAAATAAGATTTGAAAGGGGATCCCTGTGTGGCTCAGCAGTTAAGTGCCTGCCTTCCGCCCACGCGTGATCTTGGAGTCCCAGACCAAGTTCCGCATTGGGCTCCCCACAGAGAGCCCGCTTCTCCCCCTGCCTCTGTCTCTGCCTCTCTCTGTGTGTCTCTCATTAATAAATTAAATAGATCTTTTAAAAATAAATGCATAAATAAGATTCAAAAAAAGCCCTTTTTGTCAGCAGTTTTAAGAACCTCATCTTATTTTGCTCTTTAGCCTTTCTGATGGATGTTAGCTTGAGAGTTCTGTGCAATTTTATTTATTTTCTACCTCACTGTCTCTTTTAAAAATCTGACATAATCAGCACCTCCTCAAACAATCTTGTTTCCTTTAGTTACTCCTCCTTCCTCTTTTCTCTTTGGAACTGAGGACTGATGTCATCCAAGTGATGTAAGGACAAATGGGAAGCCCTCCAATGTCTTCCCATTGTTATTGCAATAAAATCCAAACTCCTTGTGGTTGTCCGTAAGTCCTTACATTATCTGGCTCCTGCCTTTCTGATCTCATCACATTTTACCTTCCATCAAATATGCCTTTCTTCTGTCCCTGGCATACTTCACCGTATTCCTGCCTGAGGGATGTTGCACTTGTTGTTTATTCAGTCTGGAATGTGAATGCTTTCTTCCTATAGTTTGGATCTCAGCTCAAATGTTATTTTCTTGGCACAAATAATACTAGCCAAAGTTGATTTCCCCCTACAAGTTGTCACTCTCTATTCCAGTAACCCATCTTAAAATCTTTATGGCAGATATAATCATCATCTACAGTTTCCTGAGTTTTATTCATTTCATTTGTGTCTAGCAATCCACCTACACACATTAACTCCATGAAGTCAAGGACTGTGTTTTATTCATTAGGATATTTCCAGACTTTGGAGTAGTACTGAACAAGTAGAAAGCCCTCCATAAACAAATCATGTAAAAATGGCTTAAAATAAGTGAAGCCAACTTATAACTACGGCCCAATGGAAACCTCATTACTGGAGAAAAGGAAACTGAATTTTGAAAGACTATACCAACCATAAAGTGAGTATCAAATATATCTATATAAAAATCTAACAATTTACAATACAGGAATCATCTATTACATATTTAAATCTTTTAAAAAATATTCGATGTACAAGCAGTTAATATTAGAAGACTTTGGTTTTGTTTTCATTTGCCCTTTCTTGACTGTTTCAACTCTAGTGTAACTAATCATGACATTTATTTTCCTGAAAATAAAAATGTTTCCACCAATTTTTTACTTGTAACTATTGGATATTGCATAGGGAGAGAGGAGGCAATGGTAGGAAAGACACACATACTCCACATAAACATACAGACTTATTTCCAAATGAGAAATATCAATGTAACTGAGAAAGCAACCAGTTCAAGCAGCAAGTCTATATCTTCATTGTACTGAGTATGCAGGAAAAACATGAAGATCAGGAAAAAGGATGATGATAAAGTTTACAGCTAAACAAGTTATGGGTGCACAAAATCAGATTTATTCCTCGGTAAAACAGAAGGTTTTTTCTTCTATTTCCTTGGGTTTGTTTTTTTTTTTTATGATGAACACCTGCAATACCCCATACTGTTCTAGCCATCTTGAATACATGAGGACAACACACAAATAATAAACCTTGGGCTTAGTAAAGTCCTGGCCAAAGACAGAGCTGGTATGCATTGCTGTTTCATCGGACACCATGGGACCTACTAAAAACTGCCCAGTGAACACAGCATATTACTTGGTTTAATATTTCCTTTTTAAGTTTAGGTAACATACTCAGACACATAAAAATATTAAAGTGCAAAATCTGACTTTGACCTCCCAACAATGATTCAAATTTGAATCAAGTGTCAGACTGGAAAAAAAAAAAGGCAGATTTGTATATTACTTCTTGTAGATTTTTCCTCCTGATTTTCTACATTAGAAACATCACTAAAAATTTTGGTATGCATAGTAATTCACTGGATATAAACATTTACTATGACCTCAATCTGGCTATAGTTCAAAATTGTTCATAAAGATTCTAAGGGATTCCAAAATTAGAGGACTACAAAATCATAAATCAAATTATCCACTTTACTTACTGAAACGGTATCAACCTTTCAAGTGCCAAAGATCTGAATGACTTATGAAGAGATGCCTTGTTCTATCGACATCATAAATCTATCATAGTCTATGCCAAGGTCCATAGTTAACAGTACTTCAACTGTGAAATGCTAATTTAAATCCACAGTTCAATGATTTTCTTAAGAGATGACAGCATAATGTTGAAATTATTAATGTCAGTCTCTTATACAGCAGATTTCCTGTACAGCCACTCAAAATCCATGGCTTTCTCTCACTGTGAGGATGTCTGCCATCTTTGAGTTGGATGAAAGAATGGGGAGAAAATATGGTCCATGTTATTATAATGACTTAACGTATCTTCTTTTCTAAAGCTCACCACAATTCAGAGCTGACTATTGAAACTCTGCTTCGTTTCTATACATGGCATGAAAAATTTGACTAAATGTCATCACAAAGAAAATTTTAATAATACTATGTATTCCAAGACCTAATTATTATATAATTTATGTCATGTACACCTTGGTTAGAACCCTATTATGTTGTCCTGATATATCCATTCATACAATGTTTGTAGTATATACATTTCTTTGAAACAAATCTAATACACTGCAAGAATTGTACAAAAATAGTTTTCTTAGATAGCTGTGTTACTAAAGTAAAACCTGCGATGGGAGAACGTGCTAGCTAATTGAAAGTAGGAAATTCAACAAATTATGTAAGAGAACTAGTGTCTCAAATTCTTCAAATGTTTTTTGAGAATTTTCTCTATGCACAATATAGCAGTGAACGAAACAGCAATAGTATAGTTTATGTACTAATGGAGCTTCCAAGGAAGGAAACATTCTAAAACAATTATTATAATATCCTCATGAAATAATTTAATATTTTTGTTCTGTGGCTCCTGATATAAAAAATGTTGAATTATGAAGCTCTTTCCCACTTAGTATCTTTAGTGATCCTTTTTCTACCCACAAAGAGAAATAGAGTGGCAATTTTGGGGTCTAAAAAATCAATGGGTAAGTGAGCATTTCATCAGTAATGGAGAGCAGAATCAATTATGATGTAAACATTTCCTAGCATGTAAGCTCTAATACATATTGTCCCTAAGGCTAATAACCATACATAAGTGATAGCCACGGAATGTTTTAAATTCAAAGAACTGAAAAGCACATTAAGTTAGCATTCCCTGTGTCCTCAGTTAGGAATTAATTGACCTCTCTTTCTAATGCTATAAAAATAATATTTATATGGTTTGTCCAAATTAAAACAGAAACTTGTAAATCAATTCAGCATACCTGTATTATGTAATTTCCTCTTTATCTCGATGCTATTAGGATATACGGAGATAATGTGTAATATCTGAAATACAGCAAATGCTCAACAAACCTTGGTGGTTTAGAATGTAGTGACACTGGTATGGGGAAGTGCACCTCAGAAACAAAGCAACCAAGAGCACACTTAAGGAGTTCCGATATTAGCCAGGGCACCTTAACATATGTTTACTAAGTTTTTGTTTTGTTTTGATTTTCACAAAAGGTGGAAGGGTATTTGTTATCATTACTAGCTGCAGGGTAAGAAAAAAAACTCCACCTGACCTATTTTCCCACTTTTAACAACGTGCCTTCTTCAAAGTCTAAAGGAGAGATGGGTAATGTCCCCAAGTTCCTGAGGAAGGTGGTATGTACAAGCCAGCCTTCACTTGTGAGCTTCTGGTGGGTTTAGAAAGCAAGCAAATTCAGATGCAAAGCCCTCCCAAGCTAAAATTAACTTCTGGAATTCTGTTTTTCTTCTGAGTTTTCCAGAAGGAAGAATCTATATGGATGACTCTGATCTCTGTTTTACAAATGAGAACACTGAAAACTCGAAATGTTCCTCCCCCCGCTCCAAATTATAAACCTATTAACACCAGGAACTGGGTCTGAATACCTTGTAATTCTATCATCAGTATCTTCTGTTCTATCCCATGTCTTGCAGCACATTTTATATGGTTGGTACTTAACCTCTACTTGCATAAGGTAAATTCTCCCTTAGGACTGAATGGCCACCTAAGAATAACAGTCCCAGTGAAGAGCTGTCTCCCTCTCCTTATTTCACCTCTCCTCTCCATTTACGTCTCTGCAACTCTCAGATAAACCTTTTATCAGCAGAAACTTGTGATTATCAGGACTCCAAACAATGTTAAAAATTCTTCCCACGTTCTTCCTTTTTTTTCACTTCTCTAGTTGTTCTGGTGTCCCAAGAAACCAGTAGCTCATTCCATCTCTTGTGATGAAATGCTCTAGATAACCTAAATATAATTATCTCTGAAATATCGACTAACTATACTTTATGTCTTCATATATGCAAAGTTTGACCCATGTAAATATTCTCACTTTTTATTTACTTATAGATGCTTCTTGCGTAAAGAGGTTAGTTGAAGAACAGGGAGTACAAAAAGTGGTTCTGCCAGTTGAAAGTAACGATGATGAGCTGAAGCAGAAAGAAATTCAGGATTTCAGGTGGCTCAAAGACTTGCATACAAGACTAGAGAATTAGGCCTGGATAAGAGGGCTCCGTAGTTGATTTTACAGAAAGGTGATGTCACAGGAATGGATATTTAGGACCCTGCCACTACCATCAATACAGTTACTTACAGCAGTGCTGCCGGATTCTCAATTAAGTCACCATATCGGGGATAACCTGTGAACAACCTGCATACAATCAAGATACAAAATTCACAGTGGATGGGCCAAAGCTGCTTCACCTAATGGTACTCCAGCAAATAGAAAACAGGGAAATTAAATACCTGCTGTCTTTGCACAGAGGTCAGTGGGGCATGCTTCCTGACTTTTTTGGAATCCACACAGACACAGCAAAAATAAAATAGATAGTAACGAGGTGCCAAATATCAACAAATACTTTAGATATGAGAGTCTCCTTTATTGAGGGGAGGGTTAATTTCAAGTCTTAGAATAGCAAGCATGCTTTAGCACTATGAAGAAATAAATAAGCCATCACAGGCAAATCTGGAAATATGAATCATCAAGTACCACCTATTTTTTTTAGGAGAAAAGCACATTACATTTGAAGGACAGTGTATGCAGCTGAATAACAGGACAGACTGCACAGGTGTAAATACTGTTTCTGCCACTTACTAGCTTTGTGACCCTGGGCATAATCACTAAGTTTTCTGAACCTCAGTTTTCTCATCTGAAAATAGTACAGAATCAATAATGGCATACTCATTACAAGTTCTGAACCTCTAAATATATCTTGTTATCAAAGCCAATTACTAAGGCAAAGACTGCATGAATTCCACTGCTAGGAACTTAAATAGAATTATCTGAAACATAGTTAGAAACCCCTCATTGCTAGAGTCAATGGAAAAGAAGCATAGTTCAATCATCAACCCCAATTTGAAAGACTCAGTATATTTTCCTACACACTGACTGAATTTATCCATAGTTTACTGGAAATGAGATTTATCCTGTAGAGGATGCTTATGACTGTGGAAGGCTTCCATTTACATACTCACGAAGTCTTAATAATACCTGTACTGGAACCCTATCTTCCCTCTGCATTACACTTTACCAAGTAAAACCATTAGTGCATCAGTGATTGGTTTTCACAAGCAGCGATATAAAACAGTCTTTTATACATAGACCTGTAGCACACACATGTCGGTCGCCTCCTCAGTATCTAAGCCCCATTTCTCTCAGCAGACTTGGCAAATTCCCTTGCCCTTGCCCCTAGCCTTTTGAGTCACAGGTTCAGGAGGGCACACTGCTTCACCCAGATAGTAAATTCTATACTCTGAGTTGCAAACTTTGGTTTGGGAATGACTATAAGCCAATGATCCATAAAGGAAGCATCTGCCGGGGCTCTCAGGAGAGCAATATTCCTCCTTTTTTTTTTTAGGGGAAACTTCTCTTCTCTGGACTTCACTATGAAGTTATGAAATCTGACTTCTGTGTATCACCATGTGGGAAGCTAACCTGGGTATTATGCCTACAGACAGGGTGTACACAGCTAAAGAATCACAGAGAAACAAAGCCAAAGTCAGGATGACATTGAGAACATTCAAATCAAACTGTGTCAAAGTCCGTAAAATCACTTATTTTGTAGGTACTTAAGTCAAATTATTTTTATTGTTTATGTTATCAAGAAATAATTCTATTTTTTTTAATTTTTATTTATTTATGATAGTCACAGAGAGAGAGAGAGAGAGAGAGAGAGAGGCAGAGACACAGGCAGAGGGAGAAGCAGGCTCCATGCACCGGGAGCCCGATGTGGGATTCGATCCTGGGTCTCCAGGATCGCGCCCTGGGCCAAAGGCAGGCGCCAAACCGCTGCGCCACCCAGGGATCCCCAAGAAATAATTCTTGATCAAAGAAATAATCTTTCCCCAGCAACCAACTGATGGTACTCCAGAATTCTAGAATATTCTACCTACAAAAATCATATTAAATTTGTGGTTGTGGAGGATGGGCTGGTGGTGGTAAGGTCAACAATCTGCATAGATACTAAGGTAAAAAAGATTTGGTTAATTCCCTTTGAACAAAAAGAAAATAATAGCAACAATTTTTTAAACATATCTACATGACAATCTCTGGAGAAAAGGCATGCTGAAATTATATATATATATATATATATATATATATATATATATACACACATATATATACATAGATACACGTTTATATAGGTATAAAAATAGGTACAAACTGTTTCATGACAATAATTGTTTAGTACAAAACAAAACACTATTTAGACTTTCTATTTTGATCTACACATCACACACCAGAACAGATGTGAAAGTGTGCATAATTTGCAAGTGCATTTGCCAAGAAAACATAATTGATATCTTACAACTGCCTATATGCTTTTTCTATCTGATATTCTACAACATTAGATATCCCTATAGAAAAGGTTTCTTTACAAAAATAAGCAGAACATGTTAAAAACAGTTAAAGGAATTTGACAAATAGTTACTTAAAACTACCAAGCCACCTACAGCAGCAATCTGCTTTCTATAAGGTCTGGTGATAGGGGAAGCTGTCAAACACATGTTCAGGAGACACACAGGCCATGTGCTAAGCCATCATCATTTTTACTGTTTTCACTTGCTGTTGCCTGTTCTGGTGGTCACATGTTATTTTTTTAATTGAAAAACACGCTATTAGACCCAAATGTTTTAGTGCTATTTTGCTTCATATTTAGCAAGTACTGGTGAGTATCTTTATGAAATATTCCTTTTTATTTTATGTAGAATGTTCAAAACCATAGAACATCATTACTCTAGTAGTTTTAAAATTCCTTCAAATTAAAAATATTTTATTCAATTTTATTTTTAGCTTTGTATTTCATGTATAACTACATTCTACTTTAAGGAGCTGATCTAGATTTTTTTATTCAGTCTTCTCCACAGGTTTTCATAGAATAGGAGATGGACATGCCTTGGGCCACCTGTTTGTTTTGTTTTCTCACGTAATTCTTCTCAAGTGCAACTTTATGTTTATGGTTTAAAAATACTCCTTGTTTTGGGACGCCTGGGTGGCTCAGCGGTTTGGCACCTGCCTTCAGCCCAGGGTAAGATACTGGAGACCCGGGATCAAGTCCCACATAGGGCTCCCTGCATGGAGCCTGCTTCTCTCTCTCTCTCTCTGCCTCTTTCTGTATCTCTCATGAATAAAAAAATAAAATCTTAAAAAAAAATACTCCTCGTTTTGAACAAATAAATTCCAACTCCATTTTAAGAGAAAGAATTTGATTTTACATCTATGCCTAATTGAAAAACTTCTTTTCTTTGAAAAATGGGTGGTTAAAAGTACAGAAATAGCAAAGATTAAGTTCTCCCAAGATTTCACTTGACGTTTTTTATTTTCTCTTTTGTCAGAAGAGCAGGGGAGGTATTCTATCCCTCATTAATCTTTCTGATTACCTTCCAAGTCCCTTTGCCTGGACCTTCTCAAGGCAGCTTGTTAGCTGGAAACAAATCATGAATTTATACCATTTATAGGCATTTTTACTTTTGGGTCTCTAATCAGCTATATAGTTGGTGAGATAATGACTTCTGACTCAGTAAGAACTATTTTTTACTTCTTTTCTGGAATTAAACTAATTCAAAACTCCAACTATTTCCCCCCTATCTCTCTAAAATTTATTTCACTTGACCGAGTTGGAAGGCCATCATTCTGGTTGATAACACACCCTCTCTCTCCATGAAGCCAGATACTAAAACAATTGAGCTCACTCTGTGAGAAGAAGAGCACTATACCAGAACTAATAGTTTTTAAAAATTCATTTCTGATTTGGCAAAGGCTGTTTATGTCTGTGCACTTGGCTTGATAGATAGGGTGACTCTAGATCTATGAAGGGTCTATAGCTAAGCCATGCTCCTTGTGAGGTACCACTCCACTGAATCACCCTATTTCACTTATTCTCAGCACTAAGAATTCTTTAAGGATTTGCATGCACTGAGGACTATTCTGTCTTTAATGATGTTTAGACTCAATGAGTTTGCCCTTCCAGAAACCTGCTAAACACAGTGCACTCAAGGATACCTGAAAATAAATAAATACATAAATACATAAATAAGTCTAAAATCTGAAAAAAATGAAAATAATTGTCCAAAACCTTAGTGGCTATTAGCACACTAAGCTACTCATGGGATTAATTTCCCGTAAAAGGCTGATGTCAATGATAAGTAAAACTGCCTGTTCTGAACCCATGTGAACTTTCTAATGTAAAAATCTATAAGATGGACATTAAAGTGCAAGTAGTTTGCAAGCCCTGAGAAATTGTATTAATCATTTTTTTTCTATGACAGATCACAAGTAAGTGTAGTCAGAAAATAGATACAGAACACAGAACAGGAGAAAGTTGACATTTTATTAACAACTCCATTAAAATAAATGAGCTCACAGCCAAGCAAAAATCAAGAATCAATAAGTGTTTTAAATTAAGCACTTGACACATTAGAAATGAATGTACACTTCAGAACACTGAAGGAATCCGTGACCATTCCTTCAAATATGATTCCAAACTATTGGATCCATTATATGAAAGGTACAAATAAATTTCCCCCAAATTAAAGATGAGTCCAAGTTAAAGTATTAACCATTCCTAAAGTATAGAAATCATGTCATCCAGAAAGAAGGAAAAATAATCTGTAAGAAAATTTAATACAGAATGAACTGTAATTCACATCAGAAATTTGTTTTCTAATGTTTATTGATAAGCATTGATACTTTGTCAGTGACTTAAATTCAAGGATAGCAAAACCTGCCATAGATATAATAATTAACAAAAATAACTTCCACTCTGCAGGCACATACATACACAAAAACCAAAATTGATTTCCCACTTCCTTCAAATCTATTCTCAATCTTCTCATGAAAAGACTTGCTTCCTCCTTCCAGAGAATCTTAATGATTGGCACAATGACTGTTATTCCTAATATTCAATTATTGAATGAGACCACAGAAACTGGATTTGGAGAATTATTTCTTGGATGCTCGCACACGTTTTCTTTTCTACCTACTCACTCTACTTTGCAAAGTTCCCTGGCTCATCATTCATGCATTAAGGGCACTTATTAGAAGAACATCTACACAGCTACAGTGCTAAGTTCTTTACATATACTGTATTAAATCATGATCTTGCCACTATCCTCTCTCTTGCAAAAAAGTGAAAGAAAAATCATGCACATACATGCAAACTATACAGAACTATAATTGGTCTTTATAGGTGAGAAAAATGAGGTGTAGAGATTTTGATAATTTGACTAAAGCAACAAAGACAGTAATGAGAGGAGCTCAAGATTAAAATGGGATTTTAGGAACTCCAAAATGCTACAACCATTCTTCAGAATACCTCCAAACTTAAGAAAAGCAAGGAGTGTCTGGCTGGCTCGGTCGGAGGACTATGTGGCTCTTGATCTTGAGTTTGGGCGTTAGAATTCCACACTGGGTGGAGATTACTTAAGAATAAAATCTTTCAAGAAATTGATAAACCTGTCCTTCCACTTCTTAATATTGTAGACCCTGAATAAATCTTCAGTGGGAACACACTCTCTCTTTTCATTCCCTTCTTATTTTAAATATTCTAAACTAAAATAAACACATGAACTAATATAAGGTCATGGTCAGAAGCTTTTGCATTGCCATTTCTTTCTATAGACAAGTAAATTATTTTCTTTTGCAGTATAAATGTTTATCTTTAAGATGCTAAATAGATTAATAAAAAAGCTTGATGTTGTCTTCCCATATTTGAATGCCCCAAATATGTTAATATGTGTATTTACATATACATATGTATACATATATATGTGTACAAACAGTTAAATGCTATATTTAATTGTAACTAGAAGTGCTATATTCAGGGGCACCTGCGTGGCTCAGCAGATGAGCTTCTGCCTTTGGCCCCAGTCATGATCCCAGGGTCCTGGGATCGAGTTCTGCATCAGGCTTCTCCCTCTGCCTATGTCTCTGCCTCTCTCTCTCTCTGTGTGTGTGTCTTTTGTGAATAAATAAATAAAATCTTTTAAAAAAAAGAAATGCTATATTCACAGTTGGATATGTTCACTAAAGAAATTGTCTCCTCTTTCTGCTTTAATTTTAAATGTGCAATTTTGAGCAATGTCACTGATGTTTGATAAAGGAGAATATTTAGAATCATAAAGTTTAAACAGTCCAGAAGAAGTGAATGAGGTAACAAATAAGTAGTGAGATGACAATTCTAAATTTCATATTTTATCAATTACAAGGACTAAGATCTACAACAATACCATAGGTATTTCCTGCAAGTGGAATGAAATCGATACTTATTGTTAACTATTATGTTCAGAAATTTATCCCTGGCTTACAGTATTTCCAAAACCCATTATTCTTATACAGTACTTCCATAACTAGGTTGTATTCATTAAGATGCCAGAATTTCAATTTCCCAAAGAGATTGACACTTTCGGGCAATCTTCACAATTTCAGAGGCAATTCAATCTATTTTGATTTAAAATTGATTAGCATCTTTGGAAATAATGCGTAGGGAATTGCTGAGCTAATCAAGGTAAATGGAGCCATGCATTAAACATTCAAGAATGTTATTCAATCATAAAATAACCCACATTTTCAAGCTCCAAATCAACAAATTAAAGCTGCCCTTTGAAAAGCTTAATTTCATTGGCTCATCAGTATTGTTGTGTACATTATATAGTTATCAAACACTAACAACAGGCTCCTGAAATAGGAAACAGCCTGTCCTCCCTATCTGGGCATGCCAATTAAGCAAAGGCCAAGGAGGACAAAAAAAAAATGATGAAAATATAATCAAGTCTATTTATCTTGCTCATTGAGTTTTGAAATGACAAAGCACTCCAAAATTACACAATTTTATTAAAGTAAAACCTACATTCATCAGAATCAACAAAATCATTTTGGACATACAATAGGGGGTTAACACAAACAATGAGGGAATATAATTTAATTGATACTGACCCTAAATTATCAGCTATTATTTTAACTTTTTAAATATTTGAAGTATTAGAAAAGGCCCTTAGGTTAGTACAGTTTTAGCATAATCTCCTATTTGCAGTGGAAAATGGAGATGATAGAGACTAAAATGGGAACACACAAAGGTTACATCTGTAACTAGGCCACAGAATTGTCAGATGCTCTGGACCAAGGTTCCCCTGAACTTAGAGAGATGACTACGGGAAAGTCTCATTTAGAAGGAAGGGAAGGCAAGAGCCCCCTTTGCTCTGATCTCCAGACACCCTGTCAGTGGAGCTGTGTCCCACAGGAATTCCTAGTTTGTATGTCTCCTGCACACGGGCATATGGCTGGACCATGCATAGGCTCATTAAGCCTTCAGCACATGATTCCAACAAAAGGACATCTCCATTTTTATTTTGCTATCTATCATATCAAAGGCTGCCTTTGCCTTAGTTTGTGACTGAAACAAAATATCCCTATTTCTTTCTTCAGCAGTTTACAAGTTGAAAGGTGTATCAAATGGGAACACAATGTCACAGTTGAAACATTTATTTTCCCCAGAAAACAATCTTCAGGCAGTGGAACGGACAATATTTTTCAGTAATGCTTGAGGGCAAATCAAGGACAGATAAAAAAGCCCTAAAGCATGTGATATTTCCAACCTATTTTCCCCTTCTAGTTAAAAAGGTGCTTTTAAAACATAAAATATGTTTTCTACTATGAAGATAGTTTTAAAGACAGAATTTGGTATGAAATGTTTTTGAAGATATGTGTCATTCTCTTTTTAGACTACAGTGTAAGCCGACCACTCAGCCTGGGTTATTAAAATGATAGGATCAAAGACCCTCAATCCCATTAGACTTAGGAGAAAATATTTGGGGTTGAAAACATTGCAGTGTCTTTTGATTTAACAGCACAGAAAATGCATTTAAAAATTACTATTAATAACATCTTTCTTCTACCATTACCTAAGGACATAGTTGATCACTTCATGACAGAGAACTGGAACCATTGCATTAACAACTGACACAGAAACTAGGGACTGTTGAAAATACACAAGATGGTTCAACAACACTGAGGCTTCAAGCATGCCTTCTAGAGCATTGAAGCAATAGTATGCTAAAATCATCTGGTTGTCCTGAAAAGGGTTATATTTATAGCAGTTGTGTTCAATTTGACAAACAGTATGTAATCTCCTCTGTAAAAAGGAATAAAATACCCATTTAGTGGAGATGAATTATTCTTTTACACTATTCAGCTCCATTTTGATAATATATGTCCTGTCTTCCCTTGTACTAAGTTATATTATAGTGACCTGAATAAGTTATAAACTCTCCAGAATTGGCTTTTCTCAATGTGCCACGATCAAGATGATGGCAGGGACTGGGTCTTATGTCTCTTGGTAGCTCCTCTGTCTGTGATAGGGCCTTACATGACGTGGATAGTCAATAACATCTGCCGAGTTAATGATTAAATGAACAGCTTCTTAAATCAGTTGCAGTCATGAAAATACAACCATCATTCACCAGAATGCACGTTACAGAATTATTTAACCTTGGAGCTACCAAGAGTCTTACAGGAGAGCACATTAAACTCACACTCAGTTTAAGAATACCTTCTTCCCCTCTGAAGCTGGGTCATCTAAATCTCGGTTTAACAATCTCAATGATTGAGAGTTCACTGTTCCATTTTCATTCAGGTCTATTTATTACTCTCATCTGTTAAGTCAAAAACTGCTTCATCTCTTTTTTTTTTTTTTTCAAAAACAGAATTTATTTATTAGAGACAGAAAGAGGGGGGAGAGAGAGACAGAAAGAAAGAGCATGAGTGTAGGAGAGGGGAGGGACATAGGGAAAGGGAGAAGCGGACTCCCCACTGAGGGATAATCCCAGGAGCCTGAGATCACGACCTGAGCCCAAGGCAGACACTTAGTCACCCTGGAACTTCACAAACTGCTTCATTTCAACTTGCATCGTAGCTCTGTCCCCTGGATAACACAGAACAAGTAAATTGCCTTTTCAGCCTGACAACACTTCAAATTTTTTAAGACTCCCAAAATCGTCTTTCTTACTCCTTTCTGGTTTTAACATTCCTATCTCTCTCGCCTTTTTATTATTTTCTCTCCTCCAGGTCCAGTCTCTACGTCTTTTATGATTTCTGGACAGTTGCCATATTCACTTGGCACTGGATACACTCCAGTTTTTCAATCACTTATAAATGTGGAGCTCAAAAATGAACAAAATTAAAATGTAGTTTCACTGCTTTTAAGAAGTTCTCTTCTTGGGACACCTAGGTAGCTCAGAGGTTGGGTGCCTGCCTTCAGTTCAGGTCATGATCCTGCAGTCCTGGGATTGAGTCCCGCATCGGGCTCCCTGCGAGGAGCCTGCTTCTCCCTCTGCCTATGGCTCTGCCTCTCTCTCTCAGTCTGTGTCTCTCATGTATAAATAAATAAGTCGTTAAAAAAAAAAAGGAAAGTCTCCTCTTCATTTGCAGTTTTAAAACAATGCATCTAGGTGTGGTTTTTCATTGTATCTACCCCTTGGAGTTTGAGGAGTTTTGGATCTGTGTCTTAATCTGTGTCTTCATAGCTTACTTCATGAAACATGCAGAACATGACCTTCCTCAAGGAACTCATTGGCTGCCTCATTGCCTTAATGTTTATGTTTTACTAAAGACTAAAAGTAACCTTACCTTAACAGCAGCTAGCCCCTCAGGGTCCTGAAAACCTTGCTTCCAAATTCTCTAGAGACTTCCACTGTCCCTAACTCCCCCCCCCCCCCCACTAATTAAAAAGTATATAATCAGTCACTCCTCACAACCCCAGGGGAGCTCTTTCTACCCATGGGTCCTGCCCTATGCTATAATGAAATCACCTCTTTCCACCAAAAATGTCTCAAGAATTCTTTCTTGGCCATTAACTCACAAACCCCAAAACTTCCAAATATCATCACATATCACATATGTTTTTATATTCTTCCTCATTTCCCCTCTAGGATCTTATCTAGATATTTCTCGTCATTTATCTTTCACTTCATTAATCCCGTCTTCTGACATTTCAAATTTGCTATTAATCCATCCACCGAATCCTTAATTCTTATGCACTACATCTTTCAGATTCTAGGACTCTGGGAAATTTCACATTTTTTCCCTTTATTTTCTTGAACCTATTGATCATAGTTATTTAGAGGTTCCTATATGATAACTCCAATATCTAAATCATCTTTTGGGACTCTGTCTATAGAAATTTGTTTTCACTTTCGGTGATCTGGACTTGTTTTTGCACGTGCCAGCTAACTTTAAATATATATAAAATATTGTAAATGCTCAAGGATGGCACAATTTCCGGAGAGTATTATTTTATTCTGAAAGGACAGAAGAATCCTGGCATGTCCATCTAAGTGTGGGTTTGGGGTTTTGTTGAGGTTGACCTTTTTTCCAGTTTGTCTTCATTTCTTAGGTCATAGTACTTCTAAGATCAAGACTGCAAGCCTGTGGAATTTACAAAGGCTGCTCCACTTTCTTGGGTCCTAACCTCACTGTTTTCTCCCTAAGACCACCAGGCTGTCAATATCCCTATGAAGCTCTCTGGTCTCCTGGGAACAGATTTATCCTTGATTTCTAGGAGCTTCACCCTACAAATATATAGCTTAAAAACTGAAAATGCATTTAGTGGAAACCACAAACATCATTTCAGTTCAGTTTTCAGAGATCGCTTTCTTGTATCAAGTCCTATTTTTCTGGTAGCCCTGAAAGCTAGATTCTCCCTCTAGACCAGCAGATCTGTTACAATTCTTTGGCTGGGGCTTGCTCCTTGGTCTCTCTTCTCTTTACTGAAAATTTACAGGTTCTATGAGAGAGAAAAGTAGGACGATTGTTGGGATCATCATGATGGTCTCCCTTCTCTAGAATATTGGCCCAAGTTCTATCTGCTTTGGGTTTTTACTCATGTCTTCAAGATTTTAATGTTATTTTAATTGTGCAGCATGCAATGAGGTTATCATAGTTTGAAAATGTCTAATGAACATTTACTAATTCCTAAGCATTGCAATGAACAATCTACAAAGATGATTACAATATGGACCCCACCCACTCTTCATTTTGTTTAACAGAGAGAGAGCAAGGTTAAGTGTGTGAGGCGACTGTTGGTGAGTCCAGAAAAGCATTTATTCTTGAGCAGATTCTCTTTTTTTGTTTGTTTCTAATTAGAAATAATTTTAGTTTTTCTTTCTGATAAAATGGTGATTCATATTCATTGTGAAAGTATCAGAAAAATGAATAAAACTAGGAAAAAGAAACTAGAAATCACCTCTTAATTCCCACTAGGAGATAGGCACTGTTTTATCCTCTACGCACCAAGACTCTTACAGCTAGATGCATGGAAAGAACAAAAGGAAGGACAGAAGGAAAAGAGAAAGAAAGGGTAGGAGGTATGGAAGGAAGAAAAGAGCAGCCAAAAGCACAGAGGATGTGCTGAACATACTCACAGTGGAGAGGATTATCTTTGAAGCACAAGTGCATGAGAAACTCAGGGAAGAATCTTGGGAAACCCTGGGGAGTGGTGAGGGTGAAGTAGATAGAGAAGACTATGAAGGTGCTTGGTGAACAAGAGGACAGTAATTTCAGGAAAGAGGACATGAGCAGAAGACTCCAGCATAGTAACAACTGCTGACAAATACCCTCTGTATTTGACCCTCAAAATGCCAATGTTAGGCTTAAATGGAAATACTTTGAGCAGGGCAGTGGTGGCAAAGCTAGATTGGAGAAAAGTAAGAAGAAATGAGACAGGAGAAGTAAAAGACATCAACCATTGACGATTCCCCTTCATAATTTGGACCTGAGAAAAAGGAAAGAGATCAAAGCAGTGGGTAAAAGCCCAAACACTTCTTTACTTCTTACTCTGGAAAGAGAGACGTGGGCATGTTTAAAGATTGAAAACAAGGAACAATCAGAAGGCATAAACTGAAAATGAATGAGAGAGAACACAAAGCTCACCAAATAAGATCCTTTCTTTGGATGTTATAATAGAGAACATGATTCTCTCTTTTTGTTTTGTTTTATTTTGGTATACACATTTCAGAGCAGGTGCATATCAAACTTATCACTAAATAAAACCACATCTTTTTCAGAAGAACTGCTACTAAATCAGGCCTTTCCCCATCTGTCTGTGCCTAAGTAGGTTCACATTCTTTCTCTTGTAACTAGACACAGCATTGCTAAATACCATCTTGCCCGACTAGTACTTTCATTCAAGAAATATTTCATCAGTGCTTCCTAGAAGCAGAGCGTGATGCTTAGCATGCAGAATCTAGTAATGGACAAAATGGACACATTCCTGCCCTTCTAGCACTTATAGAATGGCATATGTTCCCATTAGACCACCATATTGAGGAATGTCCAAAATATGGAAGCTCTTGAGTCACTGACTGTGGAAACCAGTAGCAACTTTCCATCTTCCAATTATAGAAAGAAGTTATGGTCTCTTCTGTCATTGCCTGAGAGTAGGTTTCCAGCAGATGTTTAGGTAATAAGACTAGAAAAATAAAATCATAGTTATTATTCAGTGACACAAATGTCTAAAACGTTACAATTACAGATTTTTTAAATGATTTTTGTAATAGAAATGTTCAATTAGGTTAATATCTATTTTCTCTCAAATGCATTAGTTTTTAGACTGAACTGGCCAAATCAAATAATGCTCTTATAATTTTACCTAGCTTAAAATAAAATGCTCTTTTTGCATCTAATGGGAAAGCTTATGAAGAAGGATTACCAATAGCTTTTATTTTGTAAAACAACCTCTCTACTACACAGAGAAAATAATCTATCTAAACATCCATTCTTGGGGACAAACTATGTGTGTTCCGTGAAAAAGTTTTAGAAAGGATTCTGAGCAAGGGGCCGTTAGCATTACCTCCTTTAAAATCAGTGATAACAAACTACATCAGAAACACAGCTATTACTGTACAGCCATAGAGTCCCTCGTGGATAATCATTCCAGAAAAACTACAAATCGGACAAAAATATGAACTCCATACTTTCTTAGAAAATCTTTAAGTTTTCTTTTTTTAAAAAAGATTTTATTTATTTATTCATGAGAGACACAGGGAGAGAGGCAGAGACATAGGAAGAGGGAGAAGTAGGCTCCCAGCAGGAAACCCAATGTGAGACTATATCCCAGGACCCCAGTCATGACCTGAGCCAAAGGCAGGCGCTCAATCACTGAGTCACCCAGGTGCCTCCTTTCTTAGAAAATCTACCATGAATATTTATTATTTACATTTTTAAAAGATATTTAATTAATAAAAAGTATTTTTCTAAAGGTAAAATGGAAAATGTTATTCCTCTTTTTCATTATTTCCATACTTTTAGTGACCTTCAATAAAGAGCTCTGTTTCAGCATTCTGAACTCCTTACCTGAATTTCTGAATTCTTCTCTTTCATGAAAAATATTGAGAATGGTCAAGGAGAGCTACATTTAGAAGGGCAATCTTTTTTTGGCAGGTAGGAGTCATTTCTTATATTTAACTAAATATTGTCATACAAGATGCAGGTGGAGACTTTTCTATTTTGAAAATCTTGTCATGAAAAACAATTGTACAGGGGTATCTGGGTGGCTCAGTCAGTTAAGCATCCCTGCTCAGAGGGGAGACTGCTTCTCCCTCTGCCCCTCCCCTTGCTCCTGCTTGTGTGCTCTCTCTCTCAAATAAATAAATAAAAATCTTAAAAAAAAACAATTGTACAGTTGCACAGAAGTTGCAGGGTATGTATGGCTATAACAGACAATCCCAAGCAGCTCCCATACATGTTATGTGAATCATATTTTCCTTAGCTTGAATTTTTGCTGCTTAGAAATTTGGAGCAGCAGTCAGAATAATAGTTAAAATAAAACAGAGTAATTTTCTTATAGCATTCACCTTAAAGGTTTCCTTATCCAAGTTATGTTAATTAAGCCCATGTAATCCATATTCTATCAAGTTTCCAGACTAAAATTAATTTTGCAAAGGAGGTTAAAAAATGCCCATGAAATTTACACTGAATTCCAGGGTAGAAGATGCCACTCTCAGAGTCTGATACCTCTCTTTTAGCAAAACTTCAAACATGATCACTTTCAAAATGATACAAGATGTATAATCACAAAATGTGTACCTGTTACACTGTCCTTCAAAGGCAGTATGAACAAAGACTCCTATTAGAAGACAAAGGGAAGTATCTGAACTATTTTTTGCTGCCTTTGGATAAAAACAATACTATGAGATGTGTGACCTAACCTATCTGAGCTTCAGTCCCTTGCTTATAAAAAGTGGATTATAATACACCTTCTAAAACAGTTATGAGGATTAAATGAATTAATGTATAGGAAGCGTTTACAACAGTGCTGAGGACACAGTATGCCTGGTGTTGTTATTCTAAGGCATTAAACTAAGCAGTATTGCTTCATCTTACTGGGACACTGGGGAGCTTATACATAAGACACGTTGGTAAAGATTTGTCAAATGTTGATGGCAACACTGAACTTATTTACCCTTTGAAATTAAGGAAATAATGGTTTCCTATCTGTGGTACTTATCTCCATCTAGATAAAAACCATTTAGGTTTGAAGTTAAATACCCCAGGTGGTTCAGGAAATTGTGTGCATAAATATTCAGAAGAATGACATATCAAGGGAGATAGATCCTGAAAGTGATTTTTTGAAGACAAGGCCAGCACATATAGTTCTATGATCAAAATAAGTGTTGTAGAAAATTGACCACTTTATGGGTTATTCAATACAAATCACCCTTTCTGGAGTCTGTAGGACATGGAGGTTGGGGAAGAGAGCTGGTGATTTCAAGGCTGTGAAGCCTTTCACATAATTTGAGGCTAACAGAGCACAATGAGTGAGGAGGAGCTATAGAAGCCTATACTGTACCTCACCCAGCAGCCTCTGACTCTGACACACTTAGGATTGATTACAAGTCCCTCTGCACTGATTTGTAGGCAAAGAAGATCATCCAGTTTTTATCCAAGTCAATTACTAATACAGCTATAGTTTTAAAGAAATGCATTAGGTCTATTCCTTTTAACTGGCATTATAATGTTCAGTTTTACCAGGAAATGAAAACTTCCTTCCTTGAATTTTATAACTTTGACAGTTCCTGACTTTGTCTTCTTTCCCTCCTTCTTTTTATTGCCTTCATGGTCTTCTCACCCTCCAGTTTTGCCTTAGCAGTGAAGTCCCCTCTCGAAGTCTACTGCATTTTACTGTTTCTTTTCTATGAGTTCATCTCTAATGAATTTAAGCATCATCCTAATTGTTACCCACAAATCCTTATCTCTAGCCCTGCCATCATCCCTACTCCAGTCCTATATTTCCAGGGACTGGCAGAGCAAATGTTCTTTAGTTTGTTTCTACTACATCATACTCATCTCCATGCACCGTCCCATTAGAATTAATTTGTATTTTCCAGGGGTGCTCTCTTCTTTAACTTTCCTGATATTAAGCTCTTATCTACTATTTATACCTCTGAATATATTTTCTTTCTGAGAGTTAAGATTTTTTCTCTTGCCAGTAACAGTAGAACCAATCCAAACTCATTTTACTAAGTGAATTCACTGGCTCAAGCAAATTATTTGATTTGGTTTGAGGTTTCATCCAGTGCCTCAAGCAGTGTTATCAAGGATCTGATTCCACTGCACTTCCCTGTTCTATCTTTCACAGAATGAATTACATCAGAGCCTTCATACTGTGGCTACTAAAGCAACAGCACACCCTTCCTCATGGTAGCAATGTGGCTGCATTAGCTGTAAGTCCCCAATTCCCACATCACACTCCCCACAGCAGAATTTTGCATCCTTTTTTGACAGCCTCCACACAAATCCTAGGATTATTTCTCTCTTGGTCTGATTTAGGTCACATGTATACCCCCTAATCAATCACTGAGATCAGAGATGGGTCTACTAAGTCAGAAGCAGCTTCAAGTTTCCCCACAACACAAGGCTTAGAATGGAAACAGATGGAGCCCTCAAAGGAAAATCTGGATACTGTGTTGAAAGAAATGGAAACAGGCACTGGGAAAAAAGACAACACATGTCTGAGACGTACCAATCAGATTAAAAACTCTGAACATAGGTCATGTATAAATCCTAACCTTCCTTCCTATAAACTTCTCCTGCATTCCCACAATATTCAATACTGCAGAGCATCCATTACTTGATTCTTAATACATATGCCGGGATTTACTGGATCGAACAATATCCAACCTATAGATATGTTTGGAGCAAATGGTTTATGTAAATCCATCTAGGACTAGGTTAGATGCTTGGGGGAACAAGAGAATTGAAGAGTGTATGTCTGTCCATCCATCTTTTCCACCTCCAGAAACACAGGAAGGATGCTCAAAACACAATTGGACACCTAGAATATAATTTGAAAACAGTATATACTATCATGCCTGTGTTCTAATTTGGAATTTTGAGAATTATGACCTCATTACATTGTCTATGCCCTGATACCTACTGTATCACTTCCATATATTTTACATACATACATGTATCCTTAGTACATGTGTCCTTAGTAGACAGTACACATATTTAGAAGAATAAATCATGTATTATTGGTTATTTTGTTAGCTCTAGAGTTCAGCAGAAGACACGGTGCATAATCAGTCCCAAATACCTATTTGTTAAATAATAATTATTATTCTATTCTTTAAATTAGTAAAGACAAAAAGCAAAGAGTACCATTTGACATTGTATTAATCAAGTAAATATAGCTGAAATGGTCAAAAATCTTGATCCCTGGGAGATATTCTTTGTATTTCACAAGAGGTCCTAGTTTAAGCCGCCTAATCTTATACTGTAATAATCAAATGGGTGTGGATATGCCTAGAGAGCTTCATGGAACTGAGAAAATAGGGAAAAAATATCTTATGAATGGAGATGTGAGGTTCAGAAGAGTTTCAAGGGCAGTGAGATAGTGCTGAAGAGTTTGGAGTGCTTTAAACTGTGGAAAACATTCTGTTTCTGTAATTGATCTATAGTCCACTCTTCATGAATTCACACATAAATCCCAAAGTGCAGGTGCAGGCGACTGGGAGGCTGGTGGCTTCAATAAAAAAGCAAGTAACAATGAAAAGGGGTGACTTTGGGTTCAACAGCTTTGGCAAGAACAAACACAGCAGTTTCCTAGGCACAGTCTGTCTTGGTTAGAACACTGGCTCTCTGAACCAGGTTTGTGGACTTTTAGAGAATGTATTGGGCACCAAAAGCAGGAAAGGCAGAAAATGTCAGACAACAACATTTAATAGATTAGAGGACTGCACTGAAGCACATCATGTAGAATCTCCCCAGGAACTCCCAAACTATATGGAGAAAAACTGAAGTGCCTGGATGTCTCAAGGATAAGTTTGGAGAGAGCTCAAAAAACACAATATTGCTGTTCTTATGGTAGCCCTTTGTGAATGCCACTCAGGTAAGAACTAGGGAAACACAGCTTGGAGTCTCCAAATTAGAAACTGAGTTGTGAAAAGTCATGTGCCAGATAACCATATGAATATGACAACATGTTTTTTTCAGTGTTGTTTCTTTAGAATCTATTTGTCATCATCAGAATTGCCAGGTATTGTCTATTGATTCAGGCTATATTTTAGGCTATGTCTAGCAAAATGAAAAAAAAATTAAAAAGTAGTCATATAAATTCCATTTATATCACTTACACAATTTCTTTCATATAATAGGATATGCTAAAACTAGACCTTCTTATTCCTGAAGACTTGACAACTAGTGTACCTTGTATGTGTGTTCTTTTTTCTCTTCTCTCTATATATTATAATGGTTTCACGTCTTTGAAAATCTTTCTGGCTGGGGAAAGAATGACCCTTCCTGGGCTAGCTATTTCTTAGAAACAGCAAAGGCTGAGCCAGGAGCATGCCTTCCATATGCAAGGTAATTCAGAGCCATATCTCCTATACCTGACCACTGAATCCCAGGAGACAGTATTCCTGTTCCTTAATCATCTCAGGGCCAGGAACCAGACAACATAGGACAGAGGGAAGGATCAGGGTCTATAATTTAATCTACCACAAAAACATAGTCAAATGAATGAAAATTACCAAGTAAAAGGTATACAAATGTTGCTCTACACTAAATGTGTTTCCCCTACTTGCACAAATTCATATGTTGAACTCTAATTCCCAATGTACAATAATTAGAGGTGGGGCCTTTGTAAAGTGATTAGGTCATTAGGGGGTGGGTTTCATAAATAGTTTTAGTGTCTGATAAAACACACCCAAAGAGTTCCCATGCCCCTTTTGCCATCTGAGGACACAGCCAAAGACAAGTATCCATAAACCAGAAAGTGGGCCCTTGCCAGACACCAAAATCTGCAGGCACCTTGATCCTGTTCCAGAAATGTGAAAAATAAATTTCTGTTGTTTAAAATTCACCCAGGGTGCCCTGGATGGCTCAGTGGGTTAACTGTCTGCCTTCAGCTCAGGTCATGATCACAGGGTCCTGGAACTAAGCCCACATTGGGCTCCCTGCTCAACGGGAAATCTACTTCTCCCTCTTCCTCTGCCCCTCCCCCTGCTTGTGCTCTCTCACTGGCTCACTCTCTTTCTCTCTCAAATAAGTAAATAAAATCTTTAAAAAAAATAAAAATAAAATAAAATTCACCCAATCTTCCGTATTTTGCCACAGTAGCCCCAAATGAACTAAAACATAGGTTTCTCCTCCAGCAGGTAGTCCAATATTTATAAAGCACAGCTATAACCTTGGGTGTTATATGCACAAATCTAATGTAAACATTAACCACACAAAGTAATAATTGTCTTACATATGTCTATTTTAAAGTATAAGGTTTCTGGGAGTTCTACATTTCTAGATCACGTGAGAGTTTCCAAGTGTTCTATTACTCAGAGTGAGATTTTACAAATACTCCATTGATTAATCACACTAGTCAATAATACCAGTTGAAACAGTGGAATAGAATAAATAGCAGAATACAACCATATCATTGTGAGATATAATTGAAAGTTGATTACAAAGTGAAAATCCTCCAGTAGACAAACCACGACTACTACTAACTTCTTTATAAGAAGTAAAAGGCTTTTCTTTAAGCACCAACAATACTGACAGCTCAGTATGCTATTCCCTATATCTTGGCCATCATGGTATTTCGATAGTCTAATTTCTCTAAATATATGCTCTTGCCCCAAAGTTATTCATTGAGCAAAGTAAATAAACACCTTCTTGCTCTTGCTATTTATTCATAAGTTTAATATGGCACTAAAATCTAAGCATGTAATTAAAGCTTATAGACCACTTCATGAAAGAATGGCAGACTTAACTGGTTAAATCCACAGAGAAAAAAGACTAAAGAGAAGTGACTGAAATAATTTAAGGACTGCAGAATCTAGAAATGGAAGTTTCTTCAAACATGTAACCATAAAAAACTGCACCAATTGTTGACATAGAAGAGGGATGCCACTATGCAATTCAAGAATTAATCTGAAGAAGAAACCTGGGCCCTGTTATCCATTGATACCTTCTCTCTATAAAAAAATAAAAATAAAAATAAGCAAAACTTGTAACACTACTGAAATATGTCACATAACTGTTTAAATTCATCAGAGACAGATAGCTGATTTGACTAAACCAACCTTTGTTTACAATGGAACAGATCCATTGATCCTGTGCCAAAGAACTGCAATTTAAACTTCCCCCTATTTTGGCTACCACATTAATTCTAGGGTTCGCTGAGTCTTAAAAGAACAGGATTAAGATTTCAACACACTCCTTCAGATTAAAACAACTCAATGAGTTCATACTAATAAATATTTAGGAACCACACTTCCCAGGATAACATAATGAATAATAACCATGTATAGCACAGGTGGGCAGTTTTATATTCTAATGTATTATTTATATGATAGGAAAAAATATTGTTAAATGAAAAGCACTGTTACCAGCACTGATGTTTAAAACAATACAGATTCAGATAAATAGGTCCTCTGTGTTTTTCTAATTGCAATTTAAATTACAATGTTAGACTGTTTTATGTACTAATTATTTAAAAGAGACAGTAGTTAAATAAAGATATGATATTCTGAGTCTGTGCTAGAATACTTTAACCATAAGCAAATGTATGCCTTGGATACACATGGCTTATTGATGAAACAAAATTATTAGAAGCTTCTCCTGCACTCATGTTTCATTCAAGTTTGACTGATTGATTGGCATGGTATTTCAAATTTGTGAATCAATCTTTTTCTCCAATTAGCAGAATCTGGACCATAAATTGTCAATGTGTGTTGAGTAGCATCTAAGAAATTGACTTCTTTTTTTTTTTAAGATTTTATTTATTTATTCATGAGAGACACACACAGAGAGAGGCAGAGACACTGGCAAAGGGAGAAATGGGCTCCATGCAGGGGGCCCGATGCGGATCCCAGGACTCCAGGATCCTACCCTGAGCTGATAGCAGACGCTTGACCGCTGAGCCACCCAGGCATCCCAGAAGTTGACTTCTTATTCAACTACCAGGTGGTTCAGTAAATTATTGTTCTAGAACAGTGAGTGGTACATCAAAAGGTCCAAGTCTTGTAAGTGGTCTCACAAATTACCTTTCTCACTGAAGTTTAGTGTTACACCATGTAAAGATGACAATGCAGTATCTCTAGACTAGGGTCATTAATGGAAGGGTTGCTTGCACTTAAAATATCTCTAAGTCTTAGCAACAGGCATACACGACCTTTCTATTACATTTCTACTCTGTCACCTCCATCATTACTTATCATATTATGATGAGATTATTTCTCTCTCTCTCTCTCTCTCTCTCTTCCCCCCCCCCCCATAGAACTCTATGTTACTTGAAAGGTAAAAATTCCCTATCTACCCTGTGTGATTATCATAGTAATTACCCTGTACTTATCCAGTGCCAGAACTTACTTGACACTCAATAAATACATAGTCGATTTTTAACCATAACAAGGGTTAGGGATACTGGCACCCCCATGCAGTCAAAAATCCATGTATAATTTGACTCCCCAAAAGTTTATTAATAACCTACTGTTGACCTTACTAATACTATTAGTCTATTAATACATAATTGGTATATTATATGTATTACATACCATACTCTTACAATAGAGAAAATATTATTAAGAAAACATAAAGAACAGAAACATATTTTTAGTATACACTATAAAAAAGCCATGTATAAGTGGATCCACACAGTTCAAGGGTCAACTGTATATTGAATAAATGGATCACTGTACATTTCAAAGCAAGTGACACAGTTGCTCTGCATATAAAAAATTGTTCAATAAATGTGCACGGTCTTGAATTAAACCACCTCTATCTATCCCTTATTAAGTGCACAACATTTTACTAGTCAAGAGTCCTTTGCATTTATGTCAGTTGCCTCTCTTACTCTACCTGTCATGCTAGTCTCACTCTTCACTTCTCTGATAACTATAACTCAAACAACACTTTGGCTGAGTTTTTCAACTTTATGCACCCTTGAGAATACTAAAATAAATAAATAAATAAATAAATAAATAAATAAATAAATAAAAATGTGTCTGTAAGTTTCAGAATTATTTTTTTGCTCTTACCATCTGTATTATTCAGGATCTAATCAGGAGTCAGAAATAACATGATTTGAATAGGCAAAGTGTAAAAGAATTACTTGTAGAGCAAAGAAAAATTAAATAATTTTTAAATTATCAAATAAAAATTATTAAATATAAATTAACTATAAAGGTGTCACAAGAATGCTAAAGAAAACTCTCAAGCTGAGGGAGTGTACCCAAGGAAGGCACAATTTGTATAGGTGAGGAGAACTCCTCATGTCTGGAATTCATATCTCAGTGGAAAAGGTTCGGTTGCAACCATACCTTTCTGTACTTATGGTAGCAACCTGTTAGATAGTGAAATCTGCTGAGTTGTCCAGACCGGAGCTGGTCTACAGTTGACAGGGAAGCAGGATACATCTCTTGAGGTGTATGCAGTTGGGCATACAGATGGAGTCAGAGCACTAGAAGCCTGCTTACCAGCAGATCAGCAGGAGACCACTATATATGGTATCCCACAGGGAGAGCCACAGCAAAGTGGTACATCAGACCACATGCTCTGGGTTTGTAGCTGAAGCAGAGTAACACTGCACATTCCTAAACCGGCATTCTTGTAATAGAAGAAAACAGATTCATACTAGAACCAGAAAGGAAACACTCTTCCTTCTGCAACTTTGCTCTAGTGCCCTCTACTGACAAAGCTTAATTTTGAGATCACTGTGAAAGAAAAAAAAAAATACTTATAGGGTCTAACTCCACTATCGCAGAGCAGGTGATTAAGGGTGGACTTGAAAGCAGAGGTAATGAATCAAAAACTGGAACATCACTAACAAAACAGGAATTCCAGACACCAGAGGTTTTGTCCTCAACAAAAACCTCTTATTAGCACCAGATCATTCTGATTCTTTTATCTTTTATCTTTTGGACCTACTGGCATTCCAACAAATCTATAGCAATGGTGTATCTAGGTAGTTGAAAGGGCACAAGTTATTTTTACTTGTATTTGAGAGAACTGGGGGTACTCAGATAAGGCAAATCCTGTCCAGCTTCATGGTGTAGCTTAGAGCAGGTTTGGCATAAACTCACTTCCTTTAGGGCCTACTATTTATGGTCATCTAGTTCATATTCAGAGTGAAAGGTGGGACACTAACAATCATCTATACAACATTCCTGATCAGATTCAAATCCTTGTTAGTCTCCCACTGGTTCACTGCATGCCCCCCACAATGGCCTCTTAAAGTTTCCTTTAACACACTAAGAAATCCATTCAGGACCACCACACTTGGTTTTTCCCTTTGCCTGAAACACTCACCTCTCAAAGAGCCACAGGAATTGTTCACTCACTTTCTTCAGGTTCTGAGCAATGTCCTCTTCTCATTAGACTCCTAAATTACCCTACTTAAAATAGCAACCCATTGATACCAACTGTCCCCTTTTCTGCTTTATTTTTTCTCCTTGGCGTATATCACCAACACACCACATATTTTAGTTGACTATTTTGGGAATTGCTTGCCACCCCCATTAGAATATAACCTCCAATAAGGAACTTTTCTGGTGTCTTCACTACACTGTATTTCAGGTACCAGATTAGTATCTAACAAATGCTTGGTAATCAATAAATACATGTGGAATGACTTTTATTCTATAATCTAAGCACAGATTATTGTTCACTCCTTACTTTACAGGTTAAAAAAAATCCAAATGTGTACATATGCCAAACAGGTACTATAGATGAACTGGCTGAGGTGAGTAGTTGGGTAAAGTGAGGATAGCACATCCTGTCCAAAGGGAGCAGCTATCCATCATATCTATTGGAAATTGTAGCCACACAAGAATTAGAACCAAGTCTTGCCATTTTCAGACTTTTCTAAAGAGGCAGGAAATAATAAGAACTTTTAGGCATAATCTTTTGGCTTATAAATGTAGTAGGTGCTAATTCATTTTAAGAACAGGAGCACCTGGATGACTCAGTTGATTAAGCATCTGCCTTCAGTTCAGGTCATGATTCTAGAATCCTGGGATCCAGTCTGGCACCTGGCTCCCTTCTTAGTGGGGAGTCTGCTTCTCCCTCTTCCTCTGCCCCTCCCCTGCTTGTGCTGGCTCTCTCCCTCTCACTCTCTCTCTCTCTCTCTCATAAAAATGAAAATAAAATCTTTTTAAAAACACATTTAAGAACAAAAGAAACCAAAAATAAAACTTAAACACTTCAAAGATAAGCAAAATATACCTGGAGGCAAAATGCAGTCACAAGAGTCAGGAGACCACATAGGTCTCTCTCTCACTGATATATTAGGGAAATTCCATGTTTGATTTCAAAATTCATTCTTTCTGTACTTACGCTCAAATTCTTAATGTTTCAACCCTCTCTCATATCAAATAAGTTTTTCCCCTATAAAGACAGCATTGTTTCTCCCTCTGACTTCTTTATATCCTTGATTCTTTCAGTATTATTTTACCAGTAGCCTACACTTAGTAAATTTTCAGAGGGAACATGGATTTGGGATTAAAAAAATTGAATTACAGCTCTACCTCTTGATTGTTATGAGAACCTGGATAAATTTCTCTATGTCCAACCTTTAATATTCTCACAGTATTTGAATTCCCCTGGAAACTTTGCCATTTTGTTCTCAAGCTTTTCCATCACTTCCCAATATAATCCTTTAGTTTTTCCCCCAGGCCACTGTCTGCTCTTCCCCTGAGGAACCTAAGTCCATTTCTCCTTAATAAGAGAATCACAGAAGGCTTGTCCTCTTATACAAGTCAACTATCTGGCACTATAACTCCATTCCACCAACTAACACTGAGAATTATCAAACTCTTCTCTCAATTCATTATCATCTACTTTCCTCAACACTTAACACAAGACAACTAGACAGACCGGAAAGAGAGAGAAGGGGGGGAGAAGAAATCAGTAATTATTTTCTTACAAAGTAGCTCCTTTTAAAAGCAAAAGAATGGATTCCATGGTGTTAAAGCACTACTTGTGTTCCATGGTTCTGTGAATACATGGTCATAATAACTAATTGAGAGGAAATAGTATTTTATAGAGCCAAAATATTTATTTTCAACAAAGTAGTTGTTTCTCCTTTAGAGTCAATGAAAAGGGTATTCTACTCACAATATCTTTTGTTTATTATGCATTTAACAGACATTTAAAAACTTGTGTTTATTTCTGAAAAGATGTGCAAGTAGCAAATTCTCCATGGGTTTTGTAAAAACCTCTGGGAAGCAAATTTGATTAGACTGCTAGCACACAAGGGAAGTCAGAGGTTGATTACAACAGGTCTATTTGATGTTCTTTCAGCTTTCCTTTCACCTTGGAGATATTTCATGTTATTGCTGCTAAATTCAGAATCAACACTTATTACAGCCTTTGACTAGTATAGCTACAGTCAAGAGTGACATGATTTAAAATCATGCCTAGGCGGAAAACATAAGGACATCATTTAGGGTTTGTTTAACAACAGTAAGTTTGTGTTGATAAAAAAAGGTTTAAGAAAAATTGTTCTCTATCTGTAGTCAATTAGATTAAAATATTTTTGAGACAGAATTTTTAAAGTGTTGCTATTAAAAATGTTCTTATATTGTATATTATTAACTTCTGGATATTGACAACTGGTAATGCAAAGATGTGACATTTTTAGTGTTGAATTAGAAAACAAATTTATAAGAGTGCCTGGGTGGCTCAGGTAGTTAAGTGTCTGCCTTTAGCTCAGGTCATGATCCCAAGGGCCTGGGATCAAGCCCCATATCAAGCTCCCTGCTCAGTGAGAAACCTGCTTCTCCCTCTTCCTCTCCCTCTTCCACTCCCTTACTTGTGCCTGTGCTCTCGCTCTCACTATCAAACAAGTAAATAAATAAAACCTTTAAAAATAGATTTATAAAAGCACTTTTTCAGGTTATAAAAGTAATGCATCACACTTAAAAAAAATTATGGGAAGGGGGTACCTAGGTGGCTCAGTGGTTGAGCATCTGCCTTTGGCTCAGGTCATGATCCCAGGGTCCTGGGATGAAGTCCCACATCAGGCTCACCACAGGAAGCCTGCCCCTCTGCCTATGTCTCTGCTTCTTTCTCTCTCTGTCTCTAATGAATAAAAAAATAAAATCTTTTGGGATGCCTGGGTGGCGCAGCAGTTGAGCGTCTGCCTTTTTAGCTCATGGCATGATCCCAGTTTGGGGATCGAATCTCACATCAGGCTCCTTGTGAAGAGCCTGCTTCTCCCTCTGCCTATGTCTCTGCCTCTCTCTCTGTCTGCCCCTCATTAATAAATAAATAAAATGTTTTAAAAATAAATATATACATAAAATCTTTTAAAAAAGAAAGTATGAGAAGTAGAAAAACATTAAAAAGATGCTGAAAATAATATGATTAATAATTTCAATTACAAAAGTGTAAGAAAATCCTCTCAGATACAAAGCTGTGTCATGAGTTACTATAATTAACACTTTACTGCCCTAAAATGGTCAAGCAGAGAGTAAGCATTAACTCTGAAACAGGAGAAAGTTGGTAAAGGTGATAATGCTCTGATTTAAGGAAGTTAAGGACATAAACATGGTCCAAAACAGTGAATGGAATATAACTTCTGAGCAGGTGACACCATTAATTTTCCAATTTTCTCCTGTGGTTAATAAGTTAATGACCTTTATTCTGGCACTTCAGAATTTATTCAGATAATTCAAAAGTATCTTGAGTTCTCTCATCCAGCCTGTTAGAGTTAATAGTCTTAAATCATCTAATCTAGCTACCAGACTCATAAAAATCTATAATTCACCAGAGAGATGTGTTTGAAAGATGCTATGTAAGATATTAAGCACTAAAATATCATTCAGCAAAGTGAATACTGCAGAATAGTCCAGTGAGATTTTCTAAGAAAAAAAAAAAAGGTGAGAAGTCAGGGACAGTTTATTAACCCTGCAAGAGTCTCAAAGTATATTAACATAAAAAGGCTCTGAGAAAATGTGATAAACCACTTACTTAATCCAGTATATTTTCCATTATATTTACCATGAACCATTTAGCCAAACGCTTTCACTACTCTTCAGGAATATCTTCAAGGTCTGAAATTGGTTCATATAAAGTTCTAATAGTAAATATATTCAAACAAATTAATGTCCAAAGATTTAAAATATAAAGATTATAGAAAATATGTCCTAGACTAAATGCCAGGGTTAATACCACCAGTGAGAAAATAACAGTAATCAAAAATGTAATTATGTACTGGCTTAACCAGTTATAAAACTAAGTGTTTAGGCACCTCTGATTTTTACAAAAGCATTAACAGGTTAGAATGGCCTTTATTTATTAACCTGCTTTCTAGATGTAAAATGCATGATTTGTGTACTTCAAACATGTAGTCATGGGCTCACACTATAATAAAATACATGCTTCCTGAATTGCACAGATTTTTTTTTTTACATAGCCAAAAAAAAATAACATGAAATAATCACAGCCACCTCAAATCCACTTCTGAATGAGTGGGTACACTGGATGTATCAATCATAAGTCTGCCAAACCTAGTATCTCCCCCCAACTAAGTTGCCTCCTACTGTATCTAGTGCTGAGCTTTTGGTTTCTTTGTGTTAGCTTTGTTGTTAATTTGTTAATTTGTTTGTTTCACAGAGGCATGGTCACTATCTGTCCAGAGGTGTGCGCTAAATCCCAAATCCCCAGACTAATATCTTCTAAGTATTGGGCTTTAGGGACTCTTCCTTCCTACCAGAGGAAAGAAGCTAATTAGCAAAACTAATCAGTCCTGTTCTTCCAGCCAATCTGTACTGGAGAATACAAAGATTATCTAATGGAATCAAACCTGTCTAGAAAAATAAATGTAAGAGTCATATCCCAGGACCAATATGAAAGAAGTGATTCCTATAATTACTTTAGATCAGCAGAGATCTGTAGGTTCAGGCTGGGTTTACTTTTAAAGGTAGACCAATGTTTTTCTAAATTTGGATTAATTCTTCAAAAAAAAAATGGTATGAAGAGCGGTGGGTATAAAACAATGATCTATATAAGAAGCTTTTGCACAGCACAGGATACAGTCAACAAAACTCAAAGACAACCTACAGACTGGGAGAAGATATTTGCAAATGACGTATCAGATAAAGGGCTAGTTTCCAAGATCTATAAAGAACTTATTAAACTCAACAGCCAAGAAACAAACAATCCAATCATGAAATGGGCAAAAGACATGAACAGAAATCTCACAGAGGAAGACATAGACATGGTCAACAAGCATATGAGAAAATGCTCTGCATCACTTGCCATCAGGGAAATACATATCAAAACCACAATGAGATACCACCTCACACCAGTGGGAATGGGGAAAATTAACAAGGCAGGAAACCACAAATGTTGGAGAGGATGAGGAGAAAAGGGAACCCTCTTACACTGTTGGTGGGAATGTGAACTGGTGCAGCCACTCTGGAAAACTGTGTGGAGGTTCCTCAAAGAGTTCAAAATAGACCTGCCCTACGACCCAGCAATTGCACTGTTGGGGATTTACCCCAAAGATTCAGGTGCAATGAAACGTCGGGACACCTGCTCCCTGATGTTTATAGCAGCAATGGCCACGATAGCCAAACTGTGGAAGGAGCCTCGGTGTCCATCGAAAGATGAATGGATAAAGAAGATGTGGTCTATGTATACAATGGAATGTTACTCAGCCATTAGAAACGACAAATACCCACCATTTGCTTTGACGTGGATGGAACTGGAGGGTATTATGCTGAGTGAAGTAAGTCAATCGGAGAAGGACAAACATTATATGGTTTCATACATTTGCGGAATATAAAAACAGTGAAAGGGAATAAAGGGGAAAGGAGAAAAAATAAGTGGGAAATATCAGAAAGGGAGACAGAACATGGAAGACTCCTAACTCTGGGAAACTAACTAGGGGTGGTGGAAGGGGAGGTGGAAGGGAGGTGGAGGTGACTGGGTGACGGGCACTGAGGGGGGCACTTGACAGGATAAGCACTGTATGTTGGCAAATTGAACACCAATAAAACATAAATTTATTAGAAAAAATAATAATAATGATCTATATGATCTTTGCCAACCAAAATTGATTTTTTCCAGAGAAGAAACATTTCTGTTATTCAACTATGAAACGTTAAGTTCAATATTTAAGTGAAAAAATTTGGCCTTGTGTTGGTATTGTGAAAATCTGTCAAATTCTGTAAAAAATGAGTCTCATATCCATGAATTAATTCTAAGCCACTGTTGGCTGTGTTTAATAATATTTGCGCAAATAAAAGAACAAAAAAGAAGTCTGATACCACTAAAAGCTGATGGCTAAGCTCTAAATGTATTTAAGTGTCCATATTTAATGGCTGGGAAGCAGTTTAAACTGCACACTATAAAATCCATCAACACACAGTTTTATTGAAAGAGGAAATCTCCATTTTGTGGTCAGCTAAACTCAATATTTGGTCTGAAAGCATCTCATGTTTTTATAGATTAGAAAAGATTAGAGAGGGGGCAGAGATCCTGTGTTAGGTAACACTTTATTTTTCAAAAAGGAATAGGTTCATGATTTGGTATACCCTGTAAACAAGAATGAAAGCCATAGATTAAAGTTCTGTACACACCAAAAGCCAATGAAAACTATGCAGGGTACTAGTTATGATATATTATTTACACAGGTGACTTTCTGCCAACAAGGCTTTCTTCCTTAAAATACATTTCAAATCTGCGGTGTCAATAAATGACATTTAACAACTCTGTCATGGTCAAAGTGGAAAAAAAAACCCTGCTTGGATCCTTACAATGCATCTTTAAAACTAAGAATAAGAAAAAACAGCAGCAGTCTCAGGTACAACAGTATGCTACAAACAGAAATAAAGGCGACAGTTCTGGGGGAGACTTGAAAGCCAGCCATGTCCATCATTGACGTGAATGATTTAAGAATGCTGTGAGCTGACTGAGATATTTTCCTAGGATTAACGTAGCACAGTTTATGAAAAGGCTGTGTTTCAAGTGTTCTCTTAAGTATACAATGCTGTGCTAGGCACTTGGAGGGAATTTTAGATGTCTAAAACACAATCCCTGCCTTTTAAATGACCAGTATGATGATGAAATGAAGAAAAATGCATGGAGTCTAAAAGAACAAAAAAGTATTAATCAAATGGAATATGAGCACTACTCTGAAATAAATACAAACAAAACTGTATAATTCTTGAGAAGAAAAGGAGTTACAGATGGTGGAGGGAAATAGTTTAAGGAGAAAGTTCCTTTCGATGGGAACTTGGAAAACACGGTTCATTCAAAATGACATAGTTTAATTAACTATGGGGGGATAATTTAGCAAAGGCAAAAAACGGAAACTAATAAAGCACAGTCTTGAGAGCAGCATGTAACCATGTATGCTGGGAAGAGTCCTGGCAGAGAGCACTGAACAGTATCAGGTGGCCATAATGGGGAAGGCATAGAACACACAATTATTCATCAACCAATAATAGGGACTGATTTTATGGGCTATTTTCTTCAGACTATATGATCCCAAGAACATATAAAAGTTTGTGGATACACACATACACACACACTCAAGGTTGTGTCCGTGTGTGTGGGTTTAGATACATACACATATATACACACAGAGCTCTTCACTTAGAATCTACTTAAAAGTCATAGCATTGTTGAAGTAGACTCCAATATTCACTGAACATTGAATATGAAGACAGCCATCACATTTCTATGGGAAAACAAATTCAAAGCCCTATTTGGACCATCAAGCATTTATTCCATACAAGTGAAGAACTTTTTCTCTGTTTCCAACTCTACCTAAAGTACATCAGAAATGGAAACTATCCAAAGTAAGGCATATAGAAAATGCCTCTGGTTTTCACCAGGGACCCAGTCATCCCAGAGGAGGGATGGACAGCTCTAGGATTGGGACTAAGTGTCTGAGGCTTCTATTACTTTGAAACCTCAAAAGTGTTTTTTGATCCCTGTGGTTCCTGGGTTATCCTCTTTCATTTCTTTAGCAGACTCCCAAACAGTCAAAGACTTTAATTTGCTCACTTTAAGAACTAGTGCTTAGAACAGTACCTAATTCATTTTAGACAAAAAAGTAAACTGAATGAATTAATATTGAAGGTCTCACTTTTATATTAAACAAAATTATTTATCCTTCATTACTCACAGAGGAACTGCACAGACTGCTTTCACAAATTCTTCCCAAGGCATATTCTCCTGAAGCATGTACTTAGGTCCTTAGGTTTTTCATGAGAGTGTCTCATAAACATCACTAAAAGGGCTTCTGTAATAAAAGAGCTCCAGTTTAATCCCAACCTAACTTTTTTCTTTTTTTATTAATAAGATAGTGGAAGTCAAATAATGCAAAAATTCTTGTCATGGGCTTCTGTATATTCAAGAATGAATGAAGACTCAGCTACTTTTCAGAGGAAAAACTGGGCTCGGTGTATTCTAGTCATTTCAGGACCGAACAGGGGCAGGGCTATGCAAGCAGGCAATAAAAAGCATGGACAGAACTGCAGTCAACAATTGCTGCCTACATAATTACAGACTGTGGAACCCCTGAACACTTGCCCCTTGTCATTGCATCCCACTACCTCCACTTGTTATCACTGTGTTGGTGCTCCAAAGAATCAACACGTGAATGAGGAAACTCAACTAATTTCATCTCCTCAAATTCCTCATCTTCCTCTTTTCCCAGGTGTTCTTACGAGTTTCCATGCAGGATTTGGCCTACAGAGAGAATGAAGAAGGGAGAGTAGGAATTGGGAATCAGAATGCCAAGTAAGGTGACAGCAGGAGATAAATTGGCTGTGGCTGAGGGAGAAATGGTATTTTCATAACTACTTGACATTCCCAGGTATAACCAAGAGAAAGAAGGAAGGCTGGCTACTGCTTTAGTAAATTATTTCAAAGTTTAAAGTTTAAAAAAGTTAAACATAGAGGTTCTGGAATAAGAAGTCTTCAATAGAAAATCTAGCCCTATTTCCACCTGGTAGGATTGTGAGCAAGTTACTTAAATTCTAAAAGCATCAGTTGAGTATTTGTAAATGGACATATCCTTCACTTTAAACATGCTGTTATTGAGCAGCTGGGGTGGCTCAGTGGTTTAGTGCCGCCTTCAGCCCAGGGCATGATCCTAGAGACCCAGGATTGAATCCCACATCGGGCTCCCTGCATGGAGCCTGCTTCTCCCTCTGTTTCTCTCTCTCTGCTTTTCTCTCTCTCTCTCTCTCTCATGAATAAATAAATTAAATCTTTTTTTAAAAAAACATGCTGTTATTAAACATGATTAATCTAAAATACGTAGCACTGAAGGAGAATGCACTAACACCATGTATTACATATTGTTGCTATTATTGTCCATTAACATAAATATATAATCATACTGTGGCGGTTTAGCGCTCACCTTTGGCCCAGGGCATCATCCTGGAGACTCCAGATCGAGTCCCACATCGGGCGCCCTGTATGGAGCCTGCTTCTCCCTCTGCCTATGTCTCTGCCTCTCTCTCTCTACGTGTCTCAAATAAATAAATAAATAAATAAATAAAACCTTTAAAAAAAGGGATAACACATTAATTATGTGGTTATTAAATGAAGATTCATGTCTGACAATGAAAGTTTAGCTTATATATTATATTTTATGTATGGCAGACTTTTTTATAATAAATTTATTTTTTATTGGTGTTCAATTTACCAACATACAGAATAACACCCAGTGCTCATCCTGTCAAGTGCCCCCCTCAGTGCCCGTCACCCATTCACCCCCACCCCCTTCCCTCCTCACCTTCCACCACCCCTAGTTCGTTTCCCAGAGTTAGGAGTCTTTATGTTCTGTCTCCCTTTCTGATATTTCCTACCCATTTCTTTTCCCTTCTATGGCAGATTCTTAATAAAATACATTTATGTAACACTTAACAATGATGAAAAGAAAACCAGTTAAATAAATAGATGGACCAGTAATCTGTGTTCAATTGTTGGTTATAAACCACGTCCCTAGTTCCAAGGTCAGAAATTTGTGTCATAGAGTAAATGTGATGAGAGCAAAAGCACTTGGGTTAAAACCAATAAACAAACAAAATGAAACCGCAATTCGCTTACTTTATGGTACATGTATGAGTGCTATCAATAGTTTTCAAGATCTAAAAGAATGGTTATTCATGTTAGAAAACTGTTTAATGTCCCGTCTTAATATACAGAATAAAAACTGTTAATAGTAGGGGCACCTGGGTGGCTCAGTAGGCTAAGCAGCTGCCTTCAGCTCAGGTCATGATCTCAGGGTTCAGGGGTCAAGCCCTGTGTCAGTGCTTCTCACCCTCCCTCTGCCTCTCTCCCCCACTCATATTCTCTCTCTCTCTCTCAAATAAATAAAATATTTTAAAAAACTATTAATAGTATATTTTCTAAAGCTAAATTCATATTTGTAATCTTACCAGTAATATAAGAATTTATATCTGATTAACAGTAATCATAACATTTAACTGCTCAATAAATTTAAATTTTAAAAATACACACATACACACATTGTCCTTAAAATGAGATAATAATATAGTGCCAATGTTATGCCCTCATTTCCTTGATAACAATGTTTTGAGTTTCAAAGGAGCATGGTCATTTTTAAACAAGCTTTGAACAAAATTATTTTATAATTTAAAATTATGTCAAATTTAATTCTTTAGAGAAGTTAAATATAAAGATACTTCTATAATCAGTGGTGTCCTTTAAAATCAACTATTGCTACAGTCATGCTAATAATGAGATTGATTTTCATGTGCAGAATGAAAAATGAATCTATTACATTTGAGTCCCACTTTCACACAGTATTTCTAAAAAAGGTCTGAACTTGCTCATCTGTTGGAGTAATTTAAACATTAAATGTGCATGTGTTATACTGGGCAAGAAATAAAATGAAATCATGTGACTAACTCAACAATTTTAATGCCATAAAATTTAGATAATACTTTTCCTATAAGAATAAAAAGAATACATAATCACACTTTTAACATATTTTTAATGCATTTACTTTGGGGATGTTGGTAAAGTTGAGAGGAATGAGGATTGAGAAAAATATTTAGCTTTAATGAAAGCAAAGAAAAAAATGGCAATGCATAATAATGATTATGAAGGAAGGCACCGGAACCTGGTTGTCTGGATTCAAATCTCACCTCAGCCACTTACTAGCGGCAAGCTTTTCACTACTTCTTTACCTCTCTGGTCTTCCATGTTTCATTTGATAATGGGGTTGCTATCATGATTTTCTGAGCTAACAAGGAAAGAAAAATGCTTAGAATGTTGTCTGGTGAGTATAAACTAACTCTTATTGCTTTTATTGTAAACTTACATAATCTCTCCAGATTTGGGGAGAACAATTTTTGTTAACTATTCATTATCATTAAACATAGATAACAGGGCAGCCTGGGTGGCTCAGTGGTTTAGCGCCGCCTCCGGCCCAGGATGTGAGCCTGCTTCTCCCTCTCCCTGTGTCTCTGCCTCTCTCTGTCTCTGTGTCTCTCATGAATAAATAAATAAAATATTTAAAAAATAAAAATAAAAATAAATAAACATAGATAACAGAAACTATACTACAACTGAAAAACTTCACAAGCAAACCAAAAATACTGGTTGAGATGCATTATTTATAAATTTACCATGACACTCCAGAAATATTTAATGAACTCATTATGTCAAAAATGTATTAATTTAAAAAGTGGTTGCCAATCATTTCTTTAAAAATTAGATCTGATTTACATATTGATACACTTGTCCACATTTTCTCCATTCTAAAAAGGTAGGTACTGCAATATCACTGCAATATCTGAAGCTTCTCATTTATGACTTCTATATTCCCTTTTCTTTTGAGTTAGAGTGTGCACAAGTGGGAAGGACAGAGGGAGAGAATCTTTAAGTAGACTCTCTCCTAAGCATGGAATTCAATGCTACATGGGGCTTGACATGGGACTCCATCTCAGGACCTTAAGGTCATGTCCTGAGCCAAAACCAACTATACCACCCAGGCACCCCATATAACTTCTATATTGTCTTTTTAAAAATGATTTAAAGGGGTTTTTAACCAACTTATTTGTTTTTGAAATAACATACAAACTTTCCATTTTAAATATATTGATAGAAAGATAGCTAGACACACAATCAAGGCATCTATTCTGCAGAATGTAACCACAGGACTGCATTGCCACATTGCATGGATATATTTCCAGTTTAAACAAATTATCTTGGTTCCTTAGGTATTCTTTGTAGCTTTATGAGAGGTAAATGTAGGCTTCCATTAGTCCTTTTGATATATTGAAAATACAGCTAGCCACAAACCTCTAAATATTTTCTTGGATTTCAAGAAATTTTAGGTTTGTAGATACCAGGGACTAAACATACAAAGGTCACACACTCTAATAAGATAATAAATACTTAATATATTTTTTTTGCCTAGAATTTACAAAAAATAACAGCATTGGGATAGGAGTTTTAAAGTGAACAATGAAATTGTTGAAGTAGATGAATGAAATTCACATATTCCTTTTTTCAACATTTTATAACTGTTAACCATTCAACAAAGGCTGAAGAACCAGCATATCTGAAAGATGAGAAAACCATGAAGACTTTAACCAGGCATGGCCACCTCTCATGACTCAGAGGGTCAAGGTTGAAAATACTCAGTTCTAAAATATTCTAATCACAGCATCAGCATAGACCTAGCTCACCTATCTGGCTTGGGTTACATGTCATGCAAACTTTAGGGAAAAAAAGCATAAATTATATAATTAGATAAGTTACTTTGATAACATCAGCAATCAATCATAATTAGAAGCAGTGTATCTGTATTAAAGAAAGTTGGGATTTTTTCACATGAAATAAAATGATCAAAATATGCGCTCTCACTTACATTTTCCATTGCTTAGTTTCTTCTCTTCTGTCTGCAAACTTTTCAGCCTCCATAGAACTTATCAAAGATTCCTTTTCTCCATTAAACTTTACCATCCTCTTTCTCCTTTGTTTACAGAGAAAATTCTTAAAAGGGTGATAGTATATTTTATTCTGGTTCAATCTCAACCTCTCTGCAATTTTCCTTTTCTCTTCACCATCCTTTTAGCCAAATGTCTTATGATGACATTTTCAACCGAAAGCTTTTAAGATACAATTTACATACAATAAGATTCACCCTTTTATATTGTACAACTGAGTTCTTAGTAATTTTACAGAATTGTGTAAATATCATAAAAATCTAATTTTAGAATATTTCATGACCCCCCAAAACCAATCCCATACCCATTCAGTCACTCCCTATTCTCTCCTTCCCAAAGCTTCTGACAATCACTGATAGAACTTCTTTCTCTCTGGATTTGTGTATTTAGGACATTTCACATAGATGGAATCATAAAACGTGGTTTTCTGTGACTAGCTTCATTCCCTCAGCATATTATTTGCAAGATTCATTTATGTTATGGCAAGTATCATTACTCCGTTCGCTTTTCTGCTGAATAATATTCCATTGTATTGGTATACTATATATTATTTACCAGTTTATAAGTTAATAGCTATTTGGGTTGTTCTCAATTTTTGGCTGTTATGAATACCAGAGCTATGCCTACTTGTGTACACATTTTTATGGGGACATACATTTTAACTCTCCTGAGATATATTCCTAGGAGTGGAATTTGTAGGTCATGTGGTCAATAACTGATTAATATTTTGAGGATGAGGAATTTCCAAATTCTTTTCCATGGTGGCTGCAACATTTTACATTCCCACTCACAATTTATGAGGATCTGAGTTTCTCCACATTCTCAGTAATATTGTTTATTTTCTATGTTTTTGTTTTGTTTCGTTTTTAATTTATAAGCCATTCTAGCAGTTGTGAAGTGGTATCTCATGATTTTCATTTCAATTTCCCGGAGAACTTAATTATTCAGCATCTTTTCATGTATATTAATCATTTATATATTTTCTTGGACAAATACCTATTCAAATCCCTTGCCCACTGAAAATTGGATAATTTCTCTTTTTATTTTTGAATTGTAAGGAATGTATTTTTTCTACATAAATTTCCTTGTAAGCTATATGATTTGCAAATATCTTCTCCCATTCTATGTTTTTTTTTTCTTTTTGATGTTGTGCTTACAACATACACACACACAAATTTTTTTTTAAAGATTTATTTATTTATTCATTCAGAGAGAGCAAGAGAGAGGCAGAGACACAAGCAGAGGGAGAAGCAGGCCCCATGCAGGAAGCCCGATGCGAGACTCGATCCCGGGTGTCCAGGATCACACCCCAGGCCACAGGCGGCACCAAACCGCTGCGCCACCAGGGCTGCCCCCCACACACAAATTTAATTACGTCAAATGTACCTACTAATAAGTTGCTTTGTTTTTAGTGTTGTTTATAAGAAACTAATGTCTAACTCAAAGTTGAGAAAATCTACTTCTTTCTTTTAAGGAGTTAATGGTTTTAGCTTTTAAATCTATGATCAATTCTGAAATCATATTTGTATATGGTGTCAAGTAAGGGTCCTACTTTATTCTTTAGCATGTATTCAGATGTCCCAGAATCATTTTTTATAAAGATTATTCTCCCCCACCCCACAAAAAAATTGTCTTGACATCTTTGCTGAAAAGCAATTGACCATAAAGGTAGAAGTTAATATCTGAACTCTCGGGATCCCTGGGTGGTGCAGCGGTCTGGCGCCTGCCTTTGGCCCAGGGCGCAATCCTGGAGACCTGGGATCGAATCCCACATCAGGCTTCCGGTGCATGGAGCCTGCTTCTCCCTCGGCCTATGTCTCTGCCTCTCTCTCTCTCTCTCTCTCTCTCTGTGACTATCATAAATAAATAAAAATTTAAAAAAATATATCAACTCTCAATACTGTTCCATTGATCTACATATATTCCATTGATCTAGTACTCTACAATCTTAAGTTCATTTACTAGCTCTAAATTTTTGAGAATTCCCTACACATTTCCAAAAATGAGATCAAGTTCTCTGCAGAGATAGTTTTACTTCCTCCTTTCCAATATGAATGTATTTTATTTCCTTTTCTTGCTTAACTGCCCTGCCTAGGACCTGTAGTCCTATTCAATAGTGTTGAATAGAAGTGATGAGAACACACATTCTTGCTTATGTTTATAAAGGAAAAGTGTTCAATCTTTGATGATTAAGTATAATGTTAGTTCCTTTTCTGTTTGTTTGTTTGTTTGTTTTGTAGATCTTCTCTATCAGGTTGAAGAAATTCATGTCTATTCCTAGACTGTTGAATTTACCTATTGAAATGATCATGTAATTTTTGTTGTTTACTAATATTGATTGATTTTCAGAAGCAGAATCAACCTTGAACTCCTATGATAATTCCCACTTAGTCATGCTATCTGATCTTTTATAAATGTTTCTAGATTTGGTTTGCTAGCATTTTGTTGGTTTTTTCATCCACATTCATAAACGATTTTTGCCTTTAGTTCTCTTGTGGTATCTATCTGGTTTTAGTAACCAATAATACTGTTTTCATAGAATCAGTTTCTAAGTATTTCCTACTCTTTTTGGAAGGATAAGAAATTTGTGAAGGAATATAATTAATTATCAATTAAAAGTCTAGTAGATACATAGTGAAGCTATATGTACCCAGGCTTTTCTTTGTGGGAATTTTAAAAATTCTTCCCACAGGTAAAAATCTATTTGTTATATAACTATTCAGGTTTTTCTGTTTCTTCTAAAGTCAGTTTCAGTGGTTTCTGTCTTTCTAGAGATTTGTCAATTTCATATAGGTTACGTAATTTGTTGGCATATGGTTGTTTACAAAATTAGTAGGCATTATAATGGTCCTCTAAAGGTGTTCATGTCCTAATCCTTGAAATCTGTGAATATTTTACCTTTCATGGCAAAGTGGATTAGGTAGCAGATGGAATTAAGGTTGCTAATCAGCTGACCTTAAAATTAGGGAAGGTATCCTGGATTATCTGGGTGATGCCACATTACATAAATGTGAGAGGAAGGCAGAAGAAGTCAGACTGCTATGATATGAGAATTCCATCTGCTGTTTCTGGCTTTCAAGATGATGGAAGAGGGCCACAAGCAAGGAAATGTAGGTACCCTGTAGAAGCTGGACAGAGCAAGGAAACTAGTTCTCCCTAAAACTTCCAGAAAGAAATGCAGCCTGGTAGATACCTTGACTTTAACCAAGTGACACTCCTTATAGACTTCTGAACTACAGAACTGTAAGATAATAAATTTCTGTTGTTTCCTGGCCACTAAATTTGTGGTAATTTGAATCAGCAACCAAATATGCCCAATGCAAAGCATTCCTTAGAATCTTTTTAATTTCTACAATGTTGATAGTGATATCTCTTTTTTTCATTTCCTGGTTTAGTAATTTGAGTTTCCTCTTTTTTTTCCCCTTTATGTTGTTGTTGTTGTTGTTGTTGTTATTGTTGTTCCATTGGTCAGTCTAGTTAAAGGTTTGCCAATTTTGTTGATCTTTCAAAGAAACCACTTTTGGTTTTGTTGAAGTTCTCTAGTGTTTTCCCATTCTCTGTTTCACTTAGTTCCATTTTAATCTTTTTCTAATAAATTTATTTTTTATTGGTGTTCAATTTGCCAACATACAGAATAACACCCAGTGCTCATCCTGTCAAGTGCCCACCTCAGTGCCCGCCACACAGTCACCCCCACCCCCTGCCCACCTCCCCTTCCACCACCCCTAATTCGTTTCCCAGAGTTAGGAGTCTTTCATGTTCTGTCTCCCTTTCTGATATTTCCCACTCATTTTTTCTCCTTTCCCCTTTATTCCCTTTCACTATTTTTTATATTCCCCAAATGAATGAGACCATATAATGTTTGTCCTTCTCCGATTGACTTATTTCACTCAGCATAATACCCTCCAGTTCCATCCATGTTGAAGCAAATGGTGGGTATTTGTCGTTTCTAATGGCCATTTTAATCTTTCTTTCTCTTTCCTTCTGCTTGCTCTCCATTTAGTCTGCTCTTCTTTACCTGCTTCCTTAAGATGAAAGGTTGTTGACTTGGCAATATTTTCTTTCTCTAATATAGGTATTCACAACTAAAAATCTATAGTTTCTGTATAAGTACTACTGTAGGAGCATCCAGTATATTTTGGTATGTTCTATCTTCATTTCATTCATCTCATGGTATTTTCTATTTTCCTTTGTGCTACATTTTTCAATTTTTATTTTTGGTTGGAATCTTTAACCCATTTACATTCAATGTCATGATCAATAAGATTGAAGTTACATCTGTCATCATGCTATTTCTTTTTACACATCTTATATTTTTGTCTTCCTCTATTCTTACATTACTCTCTTCTTTGGTGGTAAATGGACATTAGCAAGTGGACTATTATAATTCCCTTGGTGTTTTTTATATTTTTGAATAATTCTCTCAGTGGTTGTCTTAGGGTTTACAATTAGTGTCTTAACTTAAAACCATCTAGTCAGGATTAATACCAGCTGAATTTTACAGTATGCAAAAACTCTTCTCCAAGATAGCTGATTCCTTCCTGGCTTTGTGCTATTATTGTCATACAAATTACAACTTAATATAGTATAAACCCATCAGCACAGTTTTAAAACTATTGCCTTATTCATTTGTCTTCTAAGTCAAACAGAAGAGTAACAAAAAAAATATAATCATACTGTCTTTTATATGTATGTAGTTAACCTTATTCTGTGCTCATTATTTTTTCATATGGATTTGGATTACTGTCTAGTGTTCTTTCATTTCAGCCTAAAGGACTTTATTCTGTTTTTCTTGTAGGATGTCTACTCTTGATAAAGTCTCTCAATTTGCTTCTCTGTAAATTTCTTAATTCCACCTTAGTTTTTTAAAGATTTAGAATTCTTGGTTGATATTTTTCTTTTAGCACTTTGAATATGTCCTTCTCTTTTGGCCTCCATTGTTCCTAATTAAAGCACCTGAAAGTCTTATTAAGAATCCTCTGTGTGTGTTATGTTTTCTCCTGGAGTGTTTAGGATTCTTTGTCTTTGGCTTTTAACAGTTTAATTACAATGTGTATTGGTATTAATTTCTTTGAGTTTATCCTACTTGGAGTTGGTGTGTAGACTGATGTTTTGTTTTGCTTTTACTCAAATTTGGCAAGTTCTGGGCCATCATTTTGTCAAATATTCTTACATCCCGTTCTCCTGTCCTTATAGCATTTCCACTATGTGTATCTTGGAATATTTGATAGTGTTTCACAGGTTTCTGAGGCTCTGTTCATGTTTCTTTCTTCTTCTATTCCTCAGAATGAATAATCTCAATTTACCTATCTCTTGAGTTTACACATTATTTCTCCTGCAAACTTAAATCTGCTGTTGAGCCAATCACCACCACCTCCCCACCCCACCCAATGAATTCTTCAATTTAGTTGATTATACTTTCAACACTAGAATTTCTAATTGGTTATTTTTTAAGTTTAATCTCTTTGCTGGATATTCTCTATTCAGTGAAACATCATTCTCATACTTTAGTTTTTTAGGCATGATTTCCTTTAGTTTGATAAATGTATTGATAATAGTTGGTTTAAAGTTTCTTTCTAGTGAGCCCATCATCTGAACTTCTTCAGGGACAGTTTCTTTTTTTTCTTTTCTTTTTTTTTTGGTAGTAATCTTTTGCCCAACATGGAGCTTGAACTCATGACCCCCAAGATCATGAGTTGCATGCTCTACTGACTAAGCCAATCAGGTGCCCCAGGGACTGTTTCTTTCAACTTTTTTTTTTTTAACTTGTATATGGGTCATGCTTTCCCACTATATGTCATATTGCTATTGAAACTATACTATACTATTTAAGAAATCAGATCCCTCATTCCCACAGTTTATTGTTGCTATTTGTTTAATGAATCTCCTAAACTAATTCTGGAAGTCTGTATTCCTTGTCATATGTAGCCATTGAAGTTTCAACTTAATAGAGATTTCTTTAAATGCCTTGAACCAATAAAGTTTCTAAACCTTTGAAGATAGGCTTTGTATGTACATTGGAGGAATGCCTTTAAAACTGCAGCAGTTTGGATGGCTCAGTCAGTTAAGTGTCTGCCTTCAACTCAGGTCATGATCCCAGGGTTTTGGGATCAAGTCACACTTCGGACTCCTTGCGGAGTCTGCTTTTCCCTCTTCCTCTCTGTCTGCTCCTCTCCCTGATCTGGCCCTCCCTCTGCTTGAACTCACACTCTCTTTCTCTCTGAAACAAATAAATAAATTTTTTTTAAAAAATTTACAGCAATTTTAAACTCTTTCTTAGACTTCACTTCTTTATGAAAAGCCTAAAGATCAGCCAGAGGTAAGAAATTAAGGTCTCCTGAATTACTTCCTCAGCACACATGCAGCCTTACATATAGTTGTGAGCTTCTAGTTGCCCAGAAGTATGTAAGAGAGTTTCATATTCCCTATGGACTTCTTCCTCAGATTATCTCTATAGATTTTGGTCAGCCTCTTGGTTTACCCAACTAGTATCATCATCTCAATTGTTAACAAGTGCAGTTGAATTTTTTTTTTTCAACGGACTCCTTGGTGATAGGGTTTTCCTCACCAAGGAACTTCTGAATCAGGTCAAATAAAGACAGGTCCTATTGGAGTACCTGGGTGGTTCAATCAGTTAAGCACTGGACTTTTGGTTTTGGCTCAGTTCATGATTTCATGGGTCCTGAGACCCAGCCCCAAGTCAAGCCCCACATTGGGCTATGGGCTCAGCAGGCTTTAAAATTCTCTCCCTCTGTCCCTCCTGGAACTCTTGCACACACTCTATCTCTCTCTCTAAAATAAATAAATGATTCTTAAAAAAAATAAAAAAAAAAAGACAGGCCGTATAATGGACTTTTTCAAGGAATCTACCAGACAGGTCAGATAGTGGCAATTCAGTGCTGATACAACTTTAAAAAAAGCAAAAACAAAAACAAAAGCAAAAACCACATTACTTTTTAGAGCAGCTTTGAGTTCACAGTAAAATTGAGAGGAAGGTACAGAAATATCACTTATACTCCCTTGCTCCCACACATGCATTCCCTCCCCTATTATCAATATCCCCCACAAAAGTGGTATATTTGTTGCAACTGATGGTCCAACAATAACACACATAATCATGAAAAATTCACAGTTTACCTTAAGATTCATTCTTGGTGTTATACATTCTAAGAGTATGGACAAATGTATAATGACATGTAACCAATATTATAGTGTCATGAAGAATATTTTCACTGCCCTAAAAATCTTCTGAGCTCCATCTATTCATCCTTCTTTCCCCTCTCCTCCCCAACCCCTGGCAACCACTGATACTTTCACTGTCACCATAGTTTTGCCTTTTCCAGAACTTCATATATTTCAAATCATACAGTATGTAGCCTTTTCAAATTGGCTTCTTAAAATCTAGTAATATTCTTTTAAGGTTCTTCATGTCTTTTTATGGCTTGATAGCTCATTTATTTTAGTACTGAATAACATTCTGTTGTCTGGATGTACCAATGTTTATTTATCTGTTCATCTACTGAAGGACATGTTAGTGCTTCCAAATTTTGGCAGTTATGAATGAAGCTGCTATAAACACTGATGTGAAGGTTTGTGTGTAGACATAAGTTTTCATCTCCTTTGGGTAAATACCAAGAAGCATTACTGCTGATCATATGGTAAGAGTATATTTAATTTTGTAAGAAACAACCAAAATGTTTTCCAAACTAGCCGTACCGTTTTGCATTCCCACCAGCAATGTATGAGAGTTTCCACTGAACCAGATCCTCACCAGTATTTGGTGTTGTCATGTTCCAGTTTTTGGCCATCCTAATAGATGTATAGTAGTATATCGTTGTTTTAAGGGATGGAAACATTTGAGGGGCTCCAAAATGGTCTTCCCCCTCCAGTGGCTAATAGGCTGCTAGTTCTCATAGCTACTGCATTTGGGAAGCTGATGGTTTTCATAACTCTTGTGGAGCTACAGAGAGGTGGATGTATACAGAAAAAGTAAAAAAAAAAAAAATAGCCACAAAACTCTATTCATAGAGAGATTCAATGATCTTTCTTGAATAAATACTCCTCAGTTTATTGCAACTTTTTGATTTGTAAATTCTGAAAAAGTTCAGGCTGACAGTTTTTGCCAGTATTTATTCTGTGTGTCTCTCTGTGTATCTCTTACTCTCTGTTTCCCTTAATAGAATAGCAGAGGATTTTGTTTTGTTTTGTTTTTGGTGGTGGTGGTGGTGGGGGGGGTAGAGTAGTCCTTATTTGCCATTCCAAAAGTGCTTCTTTCATGATGACACTTTAATATCTATAGTCAATGGCTTTCTTTAGTCTTCAGTATACTTGGCTATCAGACTTTTTCTTTGGGTCTTACTTCTTTATACATAAAACATTAGTGATTCCACTTACTCCCTGACTTTGGCTGGTACAGATTGAACTACATCCCTTCAGAGTCATATATTGAAGCCCTAACTCCCATTGCAACTGTTATTAGGAGACAGGGCCCCTAAGGATGTAACCAAGGTTAAATGAAGACATAACAGCGGAATTCTAATCTAATAGGACTAGTGTCCTAATATGAAGGAACACCATGGAGAGCTCTCTCCATACACACACGCGCACACACACACACACACACACACAAATGTATGCGTGTGTGTGTGTGCAAAAAAAAAGCCATATTAGCACAACAGGGAGGAAGCAATCATTTACAAGCTAGGAAGAGAACTCACCAGAAATTGGCCATGTTAGCACCCTGAGGTCAGACTTCCAGCCTCCAGAACTATGAGAAAACAAGCCACCTAGTCTGTGGTAGTTTTTTCTGGGAGCCCAACCTGATGAATATAACTATCTTCCAAATCTATTTCTCCGCTCCTAAACTCACTTGTAAATTACCAGCATATATTTTTAACTTCTTGCTGGGTATCACTTCTTCCATGTCCTTCTGGTCTCATAATCTCAGCATGTTCCAACGAGAACGGATAACTGTAAATCAGCACTCTTCTTGCCTTTCCTAATTTTACTAATGATTCTCACTCTAAGCTAACCAGACTCCTACTGTAGCAGAGGTGATTTTATAAAAATGTTTTCCAGAGACCACTGGACCACTTCTAAAAAAGGGGATTAAAGGCTACATAGCACTTTTTTTTTCTTGTGACTTCTTAGTAAAAAAAATGAGCACACTCTCCCCCATGTTGGAGGCTATGGCTATAAGATACAGTATGATGTGTTTGGCAAGACAGCTCAATATGTTAATAATTCCACCACTGTCTTCAGAATCAATATCATCAAGCATACAAAGGCAAAAACTGTGATCACCACCACTAATAATGCATATGAGGACTTAATATTAAATGTGTATCTATTCACCTCCAAACAACCTACCAGTAAAACTGACAGTTTGGTGAAGAATAAAAATCACAACAAACCTTAGTTGCTATGTAAGTCAATACATGCTTCATTTATTGATTCTCTTTTCCACTTTTTAACTTTTTTCTGAAAACACATAATAAATATGACCAAATTCCTACCTTACTATAGTCTTCATAAGACTGTTCCTTTGTAAATAGACCCTGTTCTGCATTTATCAAGAAACATTCTCTCATTAAATTTAAAAAAGCTCATACATTGGCTCAAGGTACACATTGAAAGAGTAGTAGAGTCTCCCTGAGGGGTTCTTTCCCTTTACAAGCTAACTCTGGGCCACCCAAGTGGTACCTATGAAGTATCAAGGAGGAAAGCCAACCCAGTCCTTTTAAGGTACAGTCTCACTCATTTTTTGCTATTTTTTTAATGAGAGACATTCATTTTCTATTAAACTATGTATTATTAAAATATATATTTAGTTAAATTTCCAATAAAGATACAAATCAAAACCAGTTTCTAAAGAAACTAAAACAGTATGACATCTTCTAAATAATAATTATTCAATATAATGCAGAGGAGACTGTGTTTGACTCAAAAAATATTTCAAAATACATATACCTCTAAATCCTGTCTCCAGATACGTGGCTGGTTTTCATTTTACTTTTTATCACAAACCAGCCTTTAATCTACTGAGTGATTTCTGATTACCAGCTCAGAAATCGCTAAGCCTGCTCTTTGCCTGAGGATACACATTTTTGCTTTCTATGTTTTTCTGTTCTATTAAAACATTTCTACTGAATTCAGCTACAGTTCAGGCTGAATACTATGATGTTCTCACTTCTTCACACTCCAACTAAGTAGATACATATTGCTCCTCTGAGTAGCCATGAAATCCCTTGACAGCATTTTATTTAAATTAAAGGTATCCCTGACACTGTTTTGTAAGAATTCCAACTATTCTCCCAATCTGATTCTTACTAAACTCCAATGAGGAGGTTTCTGCATTATCAGATGTTTTCTATATTTACAATCTAGCATCTCTCAAGAATTAAGACACAAAATAGAAAATAATAGAAATAGATTCAACATCCAGTCTTCCCAAGATCTTAATATTACAACATGTTCACATCTCTTCCTTGACATAGTGGAAAACAAAACTTCAAAAGGAATTGTAAGCATATTTTTAAAAATTTCTATGTTTTATGGAATGTTTATGAGGTAAAAAATCATCTGTCCTTTCCCAATATAATCTATCTTTATATTACTGGAGCAGTAGGAGGAAATTATTATATGTGTAGGAGGAAAGGGAGAAGCAGCAGCAAAAATAACATCCACAACAGCAATTACAAAAGGACTCAAGTTATTGTTTTCCAATAAGAAAGTATATTTCATTTATTAAAAGATTTACAGTCATTTGGAGTTTATTTTTACATTTGTTTAAAAATAATATTTCAAGATTTCAACTCTCCTTATTTTCTTCTCCCCCCACCCGCCCCAGCCATTCCATTTTAGTCTCCTTTGCTTTCGTCTCATTTCAGTGACCCTATAGATTATAGTGCTTCCATAACCAGCCCTGACCTTCTTTACTACTGGATAAGCACTCACTCTACCAGAGATCTTATCTTGATTCTAAGCTTTAAATATCATCAATGGTGGGAGGGGAAGGGAGAAGGGAAGGGAAGGAGGAAGAGAGGGAAGAGGAAGGAAGAGGAAAGGGGGAAGGGAGGGGAGGGGACGGGAGGGGAAGGGAAGGGAGGGGAAGGGGAGGGGAGGGGAGGGGAGGGGAGGGAAGGGAAGGGAAGGGAAGGGAAGGGAAGGGAAGGGAAGGGAAGGGAAGGGAAGGGAAGGGAAGGGAAGGGAAGGGAAGGGAAGGGAAGGGAAGGGAAGGGAAGGGAAGGGAGAAGAAAATAAAAAAAGAATAGGGAAGAAAGAGCTCTCCCCTAGTTTCACTGGCCTCTGTAAATTACAACTACGTCCTCTCTGTTGTTCTGACCTATATCCAATCCTTCATCAAATCCTATATGTTATACCAAAACACATTCAGAATCTGATTACATCTGTTAATTCCCACAACTTCCACAGTGGTGCAAGCCCTAAAATCACCACCCCATTCCCCACCATATTATTGCAATAGTCACTTAACTGGTTTTTCTCTTTCTAGCCTTTAAAGAATAAAAAAAAGAAAGGGAGAGAAAGGCAGATCATGTCACTCCTTTGCTCAAAGTCCACCAATGGCTTATTATACTCAGAGTAACTGTCAAATTCTTTACAGTTTCTTATGAAACACTAGATAATCTTACCACTCTCAACCTAGTCTTCTTCACTCTGCATTTGGCTCCTTTCCATACATCAAACACAGTAAGCAAGCTCTTGCCTCAGGATCTTTGCACTTTCCTTTATGAATTTCTTCTCCCTCAGCTATATGCTGGCTGACTGGCTCCTTCAAACAATTCAGATCTTTGTTGAAATATTACCCTCTCAGTGAGACCTTCCCTTATCACATTATTTTAAAGTGCAGTCCTGACCTCTTTCCTGGCACTCTCTGTGCCACTTTATTGCTTTGTCAGTATATTTATCATCTAATGTGCCTTTTTTGTTGTGTGTTCTAAATTATCAGTACCTAACTTTCTCCATTAGAATGTGAAGTTTTTGGTGGCAAAGGATTCTATTTTGTTATTTATATTATTGCTTCTCAGAAAAAAAAAAAGGGGGGGGGGGTTGACAGAAAGGAGATGCCCAATAAACTATGGTGATGAGGCATGGAGACATCTGGAAGTCAACAAGTATATTATGGTCAGCCACTTTTAACCACTGCTAGATATTCAACAATTTGTATCATTATGTGACTGAAATAGATAATTATATAAGTTATATTGAAATATATACAACTTTTATTATTTAATTTTTAAATAGCTCTTTTTTTAGGGGACACCTGGGTGGCTCAGTCCATTGAGTGTGGGATCTCAGTTTCACTTGAGTCATGATCTCAGGGTTGCGGGGTTGAGCCCCAAGTTGGGCTCTACACTCAGTGGGGAGTCTGCTTGGGATTCTCTCCTTCTCCCTCTGTCCCTCTTCCTGCTCAGATGAACTCACCCATGAGAGCTTTCTCTCTCAAAATAAATAAAATCTTCAAAAAATTATAAATAGCTCCTTTTTTTCAAACTATGTGATCATTAGAAAGTTTTTAGAGGGGCACCTGGGTGGCTCAATGGTTGAGCATCTTCCTTTGGCTCGGGGCGTGGTCCCAGGCTCCTGGGATGGAGTCTTGCATCAGGCTCCCTGCATTGAACCTGATTCTCCCTCTGCCTATGTCTCTGCCTCTCTCTCTGTCTCTCATGAATAAATAAATAAATTCTTTTAAAAAAAAGTTTTAGAAAATAGCAAAAGGTAAAAAGATAATGTCACTCTTAATATTATTGATAATTTGAAATATTTGTTATTTCTCTTACACATGCATATATGTATATACATACACACACATACACATATAAGTGGATATACTTATATACTTACATCAATACTGTAAGATATAATTCATACATAATAAGAAAAATACAATGAATTTTAAAGACCTTATCAGGTCTTTAACTATTTGTCAAAAACATTTTAATAGGGGTGTCTGGGTGGCTCAGTTGCATATGTGGCCAACTCTTGATTTTGGCTCAGGTCATATCAGGGTCTGGGGATGAAGCCACAGGACAGGCTCCAAGTTTAAAGGAGAATCTGTTTAAAAATTCTCTCTCTGTCCCTCTGCCCCTCTGCTCACGTTCTCTCTGAAATAAATTAATAAATCTTTTTTCTAAAAAAGAATTTTAATACTGCCACTGAAGTCCATTGAATGACATAATTTATTTAGGCAATCTCACATTGTTGAAATTTAGGTTATCTGAAAGACCATTTCTGAAAGTTCACTATCTGAAAGACCAGTTCAAGTCCAATTACCTTCCACATAATTTTGCTAACTGTACCATTCCAAATTGGTCTGTATTCACTTAGAATCATTCATCAAAGACTTCCCAGAACTATAATTTACCTATTCATAACATATGAAGTTACAGGCTTTTTTATACTTTATTACATCTCTAGAACTTTCCAATGTTTTCTACATATTAAGTACTCAATACATATTTACTAGTAATAAGCATAACATAAAACACCCTAAGCTTTCCTAATATCAAAGTCACAGATAAAATGAAGTCAAGCATTCTGTTGATTTTCAGGTAGAGTTATGGCAGTTCTATACACTTTAGTTTGGGTCTTGCTATTTTAACCCTGACTCTTATTTTTTTTTTCCTTTTTTTTTTTTCTATTATCATTTAAGAAATCCATTTACTTTCAGTAAGGGTTCAGTTGCTGAAATCACTGTCCATTATGGAAGAGCATTTGATTCCCTGGATGCCTGTGTCCTGTGTTTCAGTGTGGGAGTTCCATTACGAGTGTTATTGATTTGAGCTGAGTTCCTTTCTCTGAGCCAGACTCTACATTTGCCATCTGACTGTCTGATGAGTATGTCGCACACCTAGCAGTTTGTTTGTATTTTATTTCACAGGGAAACAGAGATATGGATGGAAATTTTGCTGCTAGGAAAAAAATAACTTATTTTTGAAATATATGTTTGTTTTTGGCTATATTTGCACATAAGAATGGAAAAATAAGCTCAGAAGAATGGAATAAAAATCTGGAAAATCATCTTGTCTTTACAGACCACCCCATCAACATTAGAATAAACTATCCCAGATGGATGAAGATGTGCATATACTGGTACACTGGGTGGCTGAGAAGTTAATAATGATTCTTTGGAAAATTTTCCAAGGAGTAGGTTATATTTATTACCAGTACTCTCAATACATTTGTGTTTCCCTAAGTGGATTCATTATAAAGAATTTTATAAATGGTAGGTGTTTTAATAATAAGCTCATCCAATCTTCTAATTTTAAAAATAAAGAAATTCATTTTTCATTTTACCTGAGTCAGTGACTGAACTTGGACTCTTTGTATCCCAAACCACTATTCTCAGGACACTTTTGTTATATTCAAATACAGAATATTAGAATTTTATACTTGGGAGTAGCCTTGAGCAATCACCTCTAGTTCCTTTTTTAATTGATGTGAAAATTGAGGCCAAAAGTTATTTCCACACGCTGCCATAGCACTATTTCACCTCTCTTTTCCTTATTCTCATATTTCTCTTTCCTAATTTCCCCCAGTAGAATTACAGAATAAAGCCAAATCTACACAAATAAATAAGTTCAACCTAGCCAAAAGCAATTTTCTGAGTGCTCAGTTATGTCCTATATCTCTTATGGGAAGAAGATTATTGCAGCAGGACTGTTGGCCTTGTCCAAGTACAGGCTGGCCACAAGAGATAGGCTTAGTATTTTGTGTGTTCTCACAGGAGGGGGGAAAGGGATCACTAATGCTTTCTCTGGCTTAAACTGGCAAACTTAAGGCAAATGTTTTTAGCCAAGGTCATACACTAGCCAGCACTAGCACTAGAATTAGAATCCAGAAACCCTGACATTCCATTACTTTTCATTCATCAATACTGTGACATTCTCAGTCACTAGACTCTCATACTCATGAAAACTGGGGGTGTGGGGCTGTGGAGAATTTGTGAGTTGTATTTAAGAGAGACTGTTCAAATCAGGTATGAAATGGAGCTAAGAATATATACTCCTAACTCTAGGAAGGACAGCATTTTTACTCTGACCAATATGTGTGCTGGGACACTTGACTACATCTTCAGGAGGAAGACTCAAAAATAGGAGTGTATAGAAGTGTAAGTAATAATCCATTGCAGTGATGTTTTAAGTTTTTTAAATGATTATTTCTATACTGCAAGGCACTTTTTTTTTCTCATAAAGAAGAGAGCAAGAGGGAGCCAATGAAAATGAGAGTTACGATATCTTCTCCACCAACCACAATGAAATAACTTAGTTGGCCAAAACTTAGCTAGGTTACCTTTTAAATTGCTCCTTCTGACTTCAATGTCTCCTATATCATAATCTAGTTAATTTTTCCACAGACACAATTCTATCATTTACCCTCCTTTCCATGTCTCCCCATTTCTTAACCCCAGAAGTCCTCCATTTTCCCGCCCATCACTGAGAGCAGGCACTGGCTCAGCAAACAGGCTGCAACCTAATAAAATTGCTGCTTAACTTCAAAGATCTCCTTTGCTTTGCATCCTGACATTTTGGAATTCAAAGCCTCTCTTTGGCTCAGGTTCTCACAATTCCTCTTGCTGAATGATTTCCATCCAAATACCTGTTATCTGACTCCCAGTTCTACTTTCACCAGGGCTGCATTCAAGTGGGTAGGCTCACTTGCGTTTCCCAGTATTGGTCATTAGGTTGTGCCCTATCTTTGGCTCCAAACTTGGTTCTGTCATTGCAAGTACCACAAAGCACAGTGTATGGGACCATGCTGCCCATTAAATCAAACAAAATTCCATTCACTGACATTTAAGACTCTACAATCTGACCTATGACTTGTTTCCTCCCTACTTCTCTCCAGACAACTGCCTCAGTGATTCCAAACTCTGCCCAAGCTTTCCCACCTTGTAGCTTCCCTTGTACAATTCCCTGAGTTGAGAAAACCCTTGTCAGAATTTCATCTCCACTGTTAGAATCCCATACATTTTTCAAGGCTAGATTGCAAAAGGCCACTTTTCCAGAGTACACCCAGAAGGAAACTCTCATTTACCAAAACCTTCCCACCTTGAGCAAAACATCATTGAACTACACTATCTATGTCTGAATCCCTGCTTGTCCACTAGAATACCAGCTGGAACACACTGGTCAAGTTATTTGTTTTAGCCTCTATCTTCCAATCTGCAGAGTAGAGATAGTAACAATCTCAACTTCATAGAGTTTTGGGAATGATAATCTGAGTTTAAAATAAAAATGTCTGGCATATAACATTTGTCTAATAAATACTTGCTATTGTTAACATTAAATCTCTAAGATACTTTTACTATAAGAAAAATAAAACACGTTAATGAGTATACAATACTTTTCTCCTTTTCTAAGCTTTTCTAGGACATTTAATACCTTTATGTGGTATTTTATAGTTGGGAAAATTTCCAAATTTTAAAAAAGTTTTATCCACATAATAGCTGTGATCTGCAAGTTATTCCATTTCACCAATAAGTAAAACTAAGATTCCAAGAGATCAAGTGCCTGATGCAAAGAAACACATACCTCATTAATACTACACACCCTGACTCCTGTCTCAACAAACTCTGCCCCATGGCACAGCTTCCTTGAGAGGGAAAGACCATGTTTTCCAAATTTTTCTATTCCCCAGAGCACATAGCTCATTGTTTTGTCCAAAGCAAGTACGTAATACACATTTCATGAATTACTTATTATTCAGTGATAAAATAGGAACAAAAAGCTTTGTGATTGAGGTAAGATTTACAAATAGAAATGGAAGTGAAATGGAGGTAAAATTAAAAAAAATGAGGATGGACACATTTTAGTATGTAATCCACTATAAACCTAGTAAATTTGGTTTTAGGGTCTCTAATCTGGGGTCCTAGGTCTATAAAACTTCCTGATAGTCCAGGCTCACAAATCAAATGTGAGAAAAGATGCTGGTACAATAGGCCTTTAAGAACTAGAGAATGAGAGATTATATTTCCAGCTCCTGGGCAAGCTGGGGTGGGGGACCAGAGGAGGGTAGAAAGACATAATACTAGGAAGCTTGAGTCTTCTTTCAAAATTTCAAATCAGAGACAATTCTTCACAAATGTTATATTGTGTCCAACTAAATCTGTTAAATGATTCATCCATTCAACAAAATTTTACTACATACCTATCATGTGCCATTCTGTATCAGACACTATGGCTATAACAGTGAACAAAAGATCTGTTTGTTAGGAAGCAGTATGCTTTACCCTAGGGTCCACCCATTGGTGTGTGTGTGTGTGTGTGTGTGTGTGTGTGTGTGTGTGGTTGGGGAGTGATCTTTAACCCATTTTGAGGGCAGCCCCAGTGGTGCAGCGGTTTATTGCCACCTGCAGCCCGGGGTGTGATCCTGGAGTCCTGGGATGGGACTCCACATTGGGCTCCCTGCATGGGGCCTGCTTCTCCCTCTGCCTGTGTCTCTGCCTCTCTCTCTCACTCTGTGTCTCTCATAAATAAATAAAAAATAAAATCTTAAAAAAAAATAACCCATTTTGATTTGGCTTCACTTTGATAGCTTATACATGCAAAACCCACCTCTCCACATATCAAAAGAATTACAAACACATCTGTAAGCTAAGTACATTGATTTCTGGATTGTCCACAATTTTCATTAATTTTTTTTCACTTATATGATTAAGATACCAATCAGAATGGTCTAATTGCTAAAAAAAAAAAAAGAGGAATTGTCATGAATTTTTAAAAAAGGAATCCTATGGCATAGCTAACAGTGAACAAGAAGACAAGTGGAGAGCAGGGCCAGGAAGAATAGATGAATAAATGAGACCATGATTCCAGAACCCCCAGAAAACAAGATTAATAACTGGGCAAAGATTCTGACTATTCTCCTCTATGCCTGGGATAAAAGTATAATGCTTTCCAAAAATAACATTATTCTTGAAATAACTTCCAATCCTGGTTTAAAGAGATCTGCAGTAGAGGTGGAGAGGGGTTGGAAAATAAGTCCACTCTGATATCCTCAAATTTTAGGTCTAGTCTGGTATAATGCCAGTTTTGATTTTAACCCAGCATCTAGAGGAAGTTATATTTTCAATAGAAAAGTAATGTTTACTGAAAATGACTGACTCACCATGCAGTTTTCTGGGGGAGTGCATTATTTGTACCTAAACAAAATGAAGAACAACTGTCAAGATTCCAAAAATAATGAGTAAACATCTCTGGGTTTCAGGAATAAATGATGTGAACAAAAGAAAAGAGGCCCTTATGTAGTGAATTTTATAATTAGCCTCTGTCTTCAGGGACAACATATATATGCACATCTTTGTCCATTTCGATGAGTTTTCTGCCTCTGTTACAATAAGTGTTGCATGCCAGTCAATGGTAATATGCTTGCATTTTTATAAGTGCATATAAATTTACTCTTTCCCTTAGGGCAGACTGGGAATATACATTACATAATGACAGTTATAATAGAACTTTTCATGGAAACTGATTAGAGAATTTCCTGCTTGGAGATATTATCCTTTTTAAGAGAGTAAAATAGGCAGCTATAATTTGTAAATCTTACTTCATGTTCTTAAAAGTTCTACACATGTATGTGTATATATACAGTTTTGAAAAAAAAAGCTTTGCACAAAATATTTCAAGTTTTTAAGCATTTTTAAATGTTAATGACCAAGATTATAGATAAAAGGTTAAAATAAAGCCCTATTTTAAAATATTTAAAAGGGTAATTCAGACATCCATCACATACAAGCATTTGCAATGTATCCTTATGTTAGATTCTGTCCCGAATCAGTGTCTGCAGTAGAATGAGATGGTAAGCTTTACCTATAACTACTAAAATGAGGTACACATCAACTTAGAGAAACAAACATATATTATATATTATCACAGAGACAGCAAATGGTGAAACTCTAGCAACTCTTCAACATCTGCTTGCCCAAGCATCAGTACTCCTTGTCAAGAAGTGACATTTCAGCCACTTTCTGAGCACATCCCAACCACTACGGGGAGCACCTTTACAGTCAATACTCATGGGTAAGGTGACATTAAGAGTCTTGCTTTATGCTATCCAGTGCTTACAGCATTAGCACTGGTGGGAGAACTGAGTGTCACACATTCCCTTTAGGCAGCTGCTACCATCTTCACTTGATTGACCCAAAGAATGCCTAGGCTTCTAATTCTAGCTGGGACAGGAGGTCTGATCCTAGAGCAGCCCACTTAACTTGACACTGTACCTTTGTTTCTGTTTTTGTTTTCTGTGTATGGGTATATACATGTATATATATATGTGTGTGTGTGTGTGTATTTAGATGTTATTTATATATATATATATATTTAGATGTTAAATATGATATGTAATATAAACATATTTAATTATATAAATATAATATATTTAGTACTTATTTACACACACATATATATATAAACAAATGAAATCCCTTTTGTCGGTGAGGTATATTTTATTTGCTGCACTCCCACATCTGACTGGAATTCTGCTCTAAATTGTCAGATTCACTAAAACTTCCTGTCCCTCTGCTTGTTGGCAAGCACCAAATACCTGGATACTATGGGCTTTCCTGGTTACTCCCATACAGAGCCAACCCTCAATTTTCCTGGGCTCATTCCCATGTTTCCAAAAAGGATCCTGGTTCCCTTGCTTTCTTCACTAGTGAGTACTGCTGGGGCCCTAACAGTATGGATTATGTTCCCGCCTGCCTGAGTTATGACACAAGGAAGGTCATTACAGTCAAAAGTTTTAAAAATCACATGTGGATTTTATGGACCTCATGCCATCTATATAGACTAAAGTCATCAACCAACTGCTGTTCTAGGGAATTTTACTCCGGTACTACAAGTCAGAGTACGAAGGCTGTTCAACTTCCTTTATTCCTGTCCACTTAAAGTATTCACCATCAGTCATTTCTGGTTATTTTAAAATAAAATATAAAACTGAATGAATCACTCCAATGTAACAAATGCAATTATTTGTGAATCCTTTTCTTGTGACAACCACTTCTACGTAATGAATATGACACTACAAGATATAGACTAACAATTTTTAGCAAAAAAAAAAAAAAAAAAAAAGGAAAACTCTAAAATGTGTCTTTGGAGAAGGTACATAGATGAGTAACACCACTGGAAGTCTATTTATATGGTCATTTATTCCAATTTCCATATCATAAAAACTGCCCCCAAAACTATTCAACTTATTTTCTTTGGGAAGAATAAAGATGAAGAACATTTAGATAACTGCTGTTAAGAAATAATTGTAGACTGGTAAAATTGTCTTTCTGTCAATGGGTATGGTATGTAAAAAGAAAAGCCTGGCATATTTGAAATTGTTACTTTTTTAAACGCAGAATTATCATATGATCAATTTTAGATGGCACTTGCTTTATTGGTTATAAGACGTACACCTTTCAGGATAGCACTGATGCTCATGAACTAAGCCAGTATTTGGAGATTATTACTTCTTTTTGCTACCTAAGTTTCTCCTCTCACATTTATCTAAAACATGAAAGTACTGCCATTCCTGACATAAACTTGGCTGATTCTTGAAATAAACAATAAAACCTAATCCTGTATTCCTTGTGTTGTTAATGCCTACATTTGCCTTTCAAAATAACTTTCACAATCACAGATCCTATAGAAAAACTGGGTAGATATCAGAGTAACACTGATACCAGATTTTTAAAAATGCATATATGTAGTGTTCAGAGCCAAATCTAATAATTGTTTTCCTCTTTGTAATCTAATTTTGTTCAGATATCCTTTCCATCACTGCCTCCTGGAAATGGATCTTGATTACTCTGAGCTATCCAATGTGCTGCATTAACATGGCAACTGTTTTTTAATCTGGCCCAGTCACATAAAAGAGAGGATTTACATTTCATAGTTGGGGAATAGGTTCTCTATCTCTCACAAAAAAAAAAAAAAAAAAAGAACAAAAAATGCTTCAAACTCAGCATACTCGTGTAAAATCAGGATTATATCCTCTCTTCTATGGAGTTCTGTTAGAAGATTAAATGACATATCACACTTTATGAGACAAAATGTATTTTTCCACATTTCTATTTCAAACTTTCAAAAGAAAACACATCTTTTCTTAAAAATGTACAGCATACGTCAACACACACACATTAGCATAGCACATTCTTATGCATACACATATACATTTTCATGTGTCAAATCTAAAAAGTAATGGAGCAAAAATACAGTATCTGGTTTTTGGCCTCCACCATTTACTTTGATTATTCCCTCTGCATCTCACACCTTTCACTTCACTTTCTACTTTAGAAAGTTTCAAACAGAATCCTAGGCTAGCCAAGCCTGTCCCTTGCTCCCCTGAATTCTTACACTGTGTCTGATATTTATAATTCATTACTTTGTTAGTTCCTTCTCTACTAAATACAAAGCATGTGTATGGACAGTCACCATGAGCAATAATTCTGACCTCTATATGTCACTCATTACTTTATAAAAATCACTTATATAGTTTTAACATCCCTATATAAACTTTAAGCTATATAAATCATGAGCCATACTTTATGCAGTAAAAGCCTCAAAATTTCTAGCCATATATTTTGCTTGAATTAGAAATATGTGTGATAATTTTATTAATTATAATGATCATCTGAATATGATTCCAGCTTTAGTTGGACAAATTTTTAAAATTCTGACCTGATTAAAACATTAGACTCATTCACTAAGTTGTTCACCTGATGAACTAGTAGTATTCCCCCAATGAATACTTTGCTTTTTGCTGAGGTGACAACATACTTCAAGTAGAAATTCCTCCAACCTGTAACAGGCACTATATCATTTTTTTTTAATCCTCTTCATTGGGGGATCTCAACACCTCCGTGCTCAGGACATGTTTCTGGGAAGATGAAGAGCTGAAGTTGGGGATACAAACTACTGAAACAGAAAAGTTTTCTTTTTTCCTCAGTGAAAATTAACCTGTCAATATAAAAATGGGACTGGACATTCTAGTCTCAGCAGCACTACTCAATAGTGTAAATCAACCACACCAACAGGTTCTTTTAAATTTTATATAAAAAATAAATTTAGGGGATCTCTGGGTGGCGCAGCGGTTTGGCGCCTGCCTTTGGCCCAGGGCGCGATCCTGGAGACCCGGGATCGAATCCCACATCGGGCTCCCGGTGCATGGAGCCTGCTTCTCCCTCTGCCTGTGTCTCTGCGCCTCTCTCTCTCTCTGTGACTATCATAAATAAATAAAAAATTAAAAAAAATAAAAAATAAAAAATAAATTTAGTAAAAAAAAAGTTTACTCAACTTTCATTAGCATTTTGATACAAACGCTCTTTATCTCCTGATTATTTTCATATTGTCTCCAGTACAAAGCTATAATTAAAAGCAGAAATAGTGCTAAGAATCAAGAATTTAATTCATTTACCATAATCTTGTTTCCTTGAATATGTTGGTCCCTTGAAATGATGACCCATTGATTGTAGAGGGCACCAATCCCCTCTACAACTGGTTATTTCTCTCATTTAACACATAATTCTATAACTGAATATATTCATCAAGGAATATGCTACTTTATTTTATACCTCTGGAAACATTAATAGACATCAATTCCATCAAATTATCAATGCAAGTATAAAATACTATGAGACTTAATTAAGATAACAACACTGAAGAAATGAGCGTTATTCTTTTGGGGGAGTGTTTTCCAAGCAGTTAAGCATGAACTGTTGGGTAGAGAATCGAGCATAATGGACATAGACTATTTCTAGCCCTGGAAAAGTAATGTGTTATTAATCACATTAAAATCCTTGGATAATGCAGGAGACATGTTATTATACCTCTCATTGCTAGAGCCCCCAAGGACTGCCATCTCACTAGACACCACATTTTTTCACAAACCCGATGTGCGGCTTATGGGCATCTTCATTTATTAGAATCTGGTAGGAAGCAAATCTTTCTCATGCTCAGTTTCCTTATCTGTGAAATGGGAGGAAAGTAATAATTACTTAATGTGCTCGGGTGTTCTGTGGTTTAACTAATTAGAGGCTGTAAAGCCTGATAAAGCACTAAGTGGCATTAAATATCTATATAGCATGCATTTACTGGCCAACTTGTGTGCCAGCTGCTTAAACACAGCTGCTCCTAATAAGCGGTAGGAAATCAGCTAAACGCATGTGAAGAGCTGATTGGAGGAAATGACATGGAAGGAGTGTTTACAACTCGTGAATTTGTTAACATTGTTTTAAAAATTAAGAAGTGTTTTCATTGTACGATGTTGCTATCTTTAAAACTCCGGAAAGGTGAAACTTTACCACCTTGTGGAGGGTAAAGCTTTAACACTGACAGGAAAAAAATACTTGGAATTCCATGGGTTCTACCAAAAGTGCTTTTGAACCCAAACTGACATGATTTGTGGTTTTTCACTGTTTCTTTTTTCTTTGTTCTGCTGATAAAATTCAGATGATGTATACTGGTACAAGCAAAGACACTGGGTAAATTATTAGGGAGGAGAAGATGGATTCTGTGCACTGTGGCTTTTTAGCAAACTAGAGTTAGATCAAGAGGAGAATGGATTAAACCCAAGCATGTATTAGGAACTCAGGATGCTAAAGACTGGCATCTGTGGCCTTACCATATCATGAGCCTAAGTTGTGATACTTCCCTATTCCTTCGTATTCCCAGGTTCCTTCCTAAGATAAGATCCCCATGCCCAAATCCTGTGCATAAGCCAGCTTCAGAAGTACCTCTCTGCTCCCCTGGGTTATTGTCCTTAGTTAGGCAACAGGACTTTTCACCTGTTTTCCCCTGATCCCTCAGCCTACTTCATCTATCCCTATAGCCCAATTTTGTATTTACGACTCCAATTTGATGGCCTGATTACAACTTACAATGATTCTTTTTAAAATTAAACAATTTACTTTGATTTTTTTTCATCATGAACTGTAACCCAATTCTAGTTAATCTAGGCATGACAGCATAATTGTACTGTCTACACTCTTCTCTTAAAATAACCAATATTCTTTGCCTTCATTTCTAGTACTACTACTAAGAGAAACAACTGCTAACATTTACTGAATGCTTACTGTGGATCGACACAGTTTACATATATGTGCTAAATATGGGATCTGGACATTAATCCTCTAAGTAGTTGCTACTGGCATCTCCTTTTACACGTGAGGAAACTGACACACTGGAGAGTACACAGCCTGCCTAAAGTCATGCAGTTGGCACATGGAGCTGAATTTGAACCCAGCAAGTCTAGCCACAGTGTGTGTGCTCTTCACCACTCCATTCCAGCTGCTACGTGGCACAGCTATCCACCACTCCTTCTTTACTTGTACTGCAGCAGGGACTGAGGCTATGCCATGGCACTGTAGGACAGAAGTACGTGAGTGTATGAGTGTGTGTGTGTGTGCAGGGCTAACAGTCTTCTCTTGTAGAACACCCCTAGCTATTTCTGTCAGTAAGAGTGGCTTCTGACTTTTCCATTCCAAGTTATTTTTCTGAGTAAGTGGATTAAGATAATTTCTAATTACCATGTCCAACATACAAAAGGCAATCAATATATTAACTTTGTAGGGACACCACTGTAGTATATGAAAGGATACAGAAACATTTTGTTAAGTAACTAAAAAAACAGTAAAAATTGTCATAGTGAAGAATCATACACTTTTGAATACTGCTATGCTTTATCTTTTTATCATAATGGATGTCTTTCAAATAAAGTAGCGAAAAATACGAACATAGTCTCAATATCGAAATATTTAAAGAGGTAATAGCTCAACATGAATCCCATCAAAAAGAAAAAGCATTATTTCCAGCAAACATCTAAAATCATTTGGTCTCTGCTAAAAACTAATCAGACTCACAGAGAAGTGGACCAGACCACTTGGAACCACTAATCAACTGGCTGAACATGGTGACTGTTAATATAAACTTTCAAGTATTTCCAGGAAAAAAATTACTTCTGTCATGCCAGCATCATAGGTTATCATCAGAAATAAACCTTCAAGGATGAGAAGTGATGTTTAAGAAAAAGATGTATAAGTCATCTGTTTTTCAGTACCTTACATTTTATTAGAAATCAAAATTAGCTCCTGTAAGTATGTATATTTGACATACATCCATTATGCCCCTCACAGAATCAGCTTTCCTGAAAGACATTTTAATATTGTGACCCTAACAATTTTTTGAGTGGCATATAAAATATATATGAAATTTAATATTGAATATTACATAAAATATAATTCAGGGCTCTATTATATAAATTCATATCCAAGAATATTAAAAACCCACATGTTACATTTTGGAATTCAGTCCTAAAGAAATCTGTGTTTTCTCTGAAGAACTGGTATATAAATTTCTGTTCAGTATCATAAACTACATAATTATACCACGTTTGCTTTTTCCTAAACCCAAACTCCTGCTTTCTGGAAGCTAAGAACAAAATCTGAGTGTCAATCACAGAGAGTATCCGTATGCTTCTAATTTGGCATCTTTATATTTTACAGATTCTCATTTTTTTTAACACCAGCTTCAGAGCTTTAATGAACAGGATGCCCTTAACATAAATAAATGCAAAAATAAGTTTACCCTAAAAATAATCTATCTTTCTAGAATACAGATCAATATTTTAAGAACTGCTGTTATAATGTACTCTTAATATGAATAACTGATACGAGCTTAAGAACTAAAAATAGAAGGATCCTTCTTTTTTGCAACTTTGGCTCTTCATCTATTTATACTTATCACAAAATCAAATTATACTTGATGGTACAAATACCATTTCAATCAGTATAAAAACCCAAGAGCCATAGTTCCAGTGTGTTAAGTCCCAAAGTAAACCTGGAAATACGGAAAGACTACAAACAAAAAGGAGCCAATGACAACCAAATATGAGAAGAGAGCCTTGCATAAATATACTGGATGGATATTGTGGGAAGAAAATAAAATATTAGTACTGACAATAATAGCAATAGCACCAATAGCTTACTGTGGGCCAAATATTCAATTAACTGATAACCTCTTATCAGCCAACTCCAAAGAATGCAAGATTATGGTTGCTAACTCCAGTCTCTCCATCAGTATGTTTCATCTTTCCTCTTTCTCAGCATTATAGTCTTGAGAAAAAAATGCTCATATCACAGAGATTCTCCCCAAACCAGAAGCTCTATGTAGGCAAATGGAGATTGGGAAACGGTATTAAATCCAATAGGAAAGGAAGATTTAAAAAAAAAAAAAAAAAAGGAAAGGAAGATAAGATGTAGTAAGGTCAGGAAAAACTAACTTGGAAGTATTTCCCAATTTTTATTTATTCCAAATCACCACATTCATAGTTTTTCCTTTCTTTATAAGTGAAATTCCATAAATGCACTCCCGACCCCACTGCAAGGTCAGTGCTTTGTAAACTTGTGACTGGATTCTCTGGAGTGCAGACTGTAAAAATGCTAACACAAACCCATGACCTGCTATACGTTTTCCAAATAAAAATAGAATGGGGAAAAAAGTCCCAAAACATTTGTCGTAGTAACCTAGTTATAGCCTATTTTCATTCCCACTTATTTGAACTTTATCACAGAACAACATATGTCCATAGAGCTGCTACATCCAGCTTAACAGCTTTAAGTAATAACAAGATGGTTCACTGTAAAGATATCACAGTGGCCTGTGTGTGTTTGTGAGTGTGTATATGTGTATGTTTAATAAGATCAAACAGTCTAGTATTCTATAGGACATAAACCTGGGAATTAAAACCCGCAGTGGCCAATTCTACAACCTCGGGCTAGTCAAATTCATTGCACATTTCCTAGGTTTTTGTCATTATTTTAAAAAATGACAGCTAACTTAACGTTTAATGGTATAAGTGTCCTCAATCTTAGAGAACAGCCAAAATTTTAGAGAATGGTGACCAATATTTTTGTTTCTCTACTTTTTCACAGCATGGAGCAGTGCATAGTATGTACACGGTGTGGAACATAGAGACTGGTATTAGGAATTTGGCTCAGAAGCTTAACAACAGTGTGATATTTAACATATAACATTTTGAACCAAAACTTTATCTATTAAAAATATAGATGAAAATATGTATTTTACAAATTTTAGTGAAGATTACTGGAAGAAGAGACAGAATTTTCATATTCATGGCTGGCTCACTTCAAGTACTCAAGACATCTCAGTTTTCTTCAGTCATTTTCCCTTGTCTCAAGATGTATTGTTCTCATCACACTAGGTTTATAGTCTCAGAAGCATTAACATTTATTCAATCTGAAAAATATTTGTGTGTGTTTTAATCATGTGTCATATACGAACCAGGAAACCATCTCTACCCTCAAAAACCATATAACCTAATTAGGAAGCAGAAAAAACAGGCCAGAATACATTATTGTGCATCAAATGAAATTCTTTAGGTTCTCAAATTTAGAAAAAGATGCTGGCCTTCTTTGAAAGTCCATCCACATTACTGCCTAACCAGATTATTTCTTTTTTTTTTTTTTTTCCTAGCCAGAGTATTCTTGAAGAAAGTTTGCAAAATAACTCATGCTACTGTGCTATCTCTGGAAAGAAGGAAGTTAATGAGGAGATAGAAGTGAAGAGTAGAATCACCTACTTAACCATAAATAATGTCCCAAAAATATGGTGAAGTTCTACTTTGTAGAAATTTTCAAAATCTGAGTTCAGCTCCCCAAACACGCAATGATAGTAAGACATAATTAAGAGCAGAATTAAGCTTAGGTAATTTTGATAATTTGCTTTCTTTTTCATAATTGGAACAGCATGGTTAATATTTGCCTTTTTAGTCCATCTATAATAATTTTGTATCCATTAACATACTGTAGGATTTTTAGCATCATAAATATTTTTTAAAATTTCCATGATCTTCATAATTATTATTGTTGGAGACTACATGATGTACCATCCTGTGGTAAACCATAATTTATTAAAGCATTTTCTATGTCATATATTTAACTTGTTTCCATTTTGTGGCACAGTGAATTTCTTCTTGCTTGGTTTGAAATATTTTCTCAGGTCAAATTTCTGAGGGTACTATATTAGGTCCAAGTATATGAATACCCTTTTTTTTAGAGGGAAAGGGCAGAGGAAGAGGGAGAAAAAGAATCTTAAGAGGTTCCATGACCAGTTCAGAACCCAATTCAGGGCTCAATCTTACAACCCTGAGATCGTGACCTGAGCTGAAATAAAGTATCAGACCCTGAAAAGACTGAGCTACCCAGGCACTACTGTATGAATATTTTACCCTCACCATGCCAGGAAAATTAGTCATCACCATTTACCATCTGCATCCAATTTTTTAATATATATTTTTAAGTTTTATGAATAATTTACAGAAGCATAAATAGTGAAAAATTTATTATAACTTATAACAAGAATTTAAACATATCAACCTCTTAAGTGAATTTTGGGATATAAATATTATAAAAAATAAACTTTTATCGAAATGGGATGGATCATGTTTTTGTTGTATTGTATGATTAAGTCCTTCCAGTTGAATAGCTAATGAAGCGAGAATGCCATATTTGTGTCCTTAAAAATGAATTATTCATACACCTATTCTTGATTTGGAGAAACTTTACATAAAATATCATAATCTGAAGATTCATGCCCTGAGATTTCACGTACATAAAAAATTTCAGCAACATCATTAAAACCTATAGTACACTCTTTTTTCATTCACCTTCTGACTCACTTAATTGTGAAATATCTTCCCTTTTAATTTTATTTTTAAGTCTTTTTTTGGAGTTATTGAGAATACAAGATGAATGGTGAAATAATTCCTGGGATGATGAAATAGCAAAATGTTTCAAGATATGGAAAAAAATAATATCACTAAATCCCCATAGTATATCTTAAAGGGTTCAATGGATTCATATGATAATTACAAGATAGGATGAGTGTTATTTTAATTAAAAAATGTAAATGTTCTCTTTTTCCTTTGGAAGACCTCTCAGAAACAGTAAAAATAATGATATATCAATCCTTATAAAGAGTTAGAACTCCTCTTAAAAGGCACTAAAATCTAAAATTGGATCCAATGGACCCTAATGGTATACAGAGGATAGATAGTTCTTCCTATATGTTCATTTTCTAGTTAAAACAGTTTTTTTTTTTTAAGGAAGAGACAGAAGTTAGACAGTTAGACACTTATCACTATACATAAGGCAATATGCTTTTATTTCATTTATAAGGTAAAGTCCAAGAGGGAGAAATTACAATTCTCATATAACAGATGGGGAAGCAGATCCAAAGAAATTGCTATTCTTTGTTAAATTCACATCAAAATTAAATGATAGAGCAATTATATGAACACATTTCTACTGTATTTGTATTTATGTTTATTTTACCCTATTTTATATTTATATTTATTTTATTTTGCTCTTATTTTATTTATATTTTTTATTTTATTTTATATTTCTTTTATTCTCCAAAATTCAAGTTTTGGAGAGTTCATTTGCACAAAATGTAACCATATAAATAGGATTCCACTCAACACACTATTATAAAGCATATCAAGAAATAATATTAAATTGTGGAAAAGGAATATAAAGAGAAAATATTCACCTACCAGTAATCTCTGAAAAGAGTAGAATATATGGGTTTTCTACATATTTGAAAGCACAAAGAAGAAAAATGCCAATGTGCTCCTGGGAAGCCATTCTTTTTTTCTTTGAAACGATATAGATTTATATTTTCCTGAAGTTTTAAGTCAGAACAAGGCCCTGGATTTCTTGCACCATGGGTTTGCAATTATGAGAAATAATGCTTCTGCTACATAATACGCTGCCTGTTACCTCTTAGCCAACTTATCAACAATGGTCAAAGAGGCACATCAACAGCTGCCTGGCTTAGCAGAATTCTCTAATTCATATTGTTTTAGAAAAGAAAAATGATTGCTAATAAATTTAAAGCCATGATGACTCATTAACTGGGTAAAGCAAGATTTCGATCATCTGAAATTAGGAAGCACTTAAAACTTATCACCTTGCTTCATATTTCTTCAGCAATTTGCTTTTCATAAGACTTTGACCCTTAATTCAGCTTTCAAGCTAATAAAAGCCCTACCCGTGTTTCTCCATGGACATATAAAAAAGAAAACTCTGTCTCTAAGCTATCCTATGCTACTTTCTTCATTGGGACCTACTTCCTGACTTGACAAAAGTAGTATTTTTTAAGAAAGCGTACTCAACAAAATCTGGAGGAGGAGGAGGATGTGGAAGCAGCATTTCCATACCACTTCCACCTGCTACTTTTGCTCAATCTTTAAATTTCCCATTTTCCAGCCCCTGGTTGAGGACCACTATTTTGATTACTGAAGGAGATGAGAATTGGGGATTGTGAGCAATCAAATTTTTATGAGAATATGTGCAAATAGTCTTTTAAAAAGAATGAGAAGGTTTATGGGACCCACAAAACAGAGAAATGTGGAGAGAACAAAGAAGGTTCTGCCATATGAAAATACATAGAAGACATGACCCCATTCACAGTTCTCACTCTGTGGGGGAAGTATACTTTCTTGCCTCATTGATGTTGGGCTTGGTCACATGACTTGTGTTGATCACTGGAATCTGAACAGAAGTGACAGTCTGTCTATTTAAACCACAGGCTGCAGTTAGTATAAAATTCTTCTGCTCTTTTGCACCTCCGCAGGAAGAGTATGCCCCAGCAGCTACCAGTTCCCAAATAAAAACATGTGGAGGGACTTGACCATAAGGAGAAAATAAATATTCTTGTTTTTATAAGTCTTTGAAATTTTGAAGTTGTGAGTCAGGGCCCATTACTATATAAAATTGACTAATAAACATTGTATTTCAAGAATTATTCTCCATATTCATTTCTCTCATTCTGCCTTGAGCTACATTCATTCCAGTAAGCAAAACAACAGCAGTTAAGCATGCAAGCTCTGAAATAAGATGGACCCTCAGTAAGCTAACTTCTGCACACCTATGTATTCAATTGTAAAACTGGCATAATAACAGTATGTATTTCATTGTTATTATTATTATTGTGAAGACTAAGTCGGATAATAGAGTCTCCAGTATAATGCTTGGTATACAGTAGGCATCCAAAAAATGTTAGGTACAGTATTATTATTTTTTTAATTACTTGTGTCTTAATTATTGACACACTAGTGTGGCACAAGCTGCATAAGGGCCTAGGTAGGAAATGGGAAGTGAAAGCAGGAGGAAGGAAGGGCTGGGCATCTTTCCAATGGCCAATCTTCCATGGCCATACAATGAGAATGGACACTTCATTCAAGATTTTCCATAAACAATGCAACAAAAAAGGAATCATACTAAATTTGCACTTTTATTTTTTTTTATTTTTATTTGACAGAGAGAGAGAAAGAGAGGGCACAAGTAGGCAGAGTGGCAGGCAGAAGGAGAGGGAGAAGCAGGCGCCCCACTGAGGAGGGAGCCTGATGCAAGGCTCTGTCCCAGGACTCTGGGATCATGACCTGAGCCAAAGGCAGACGCTTAACCGACTGAGCCACCCAGGCACCCAAATTTGCACTTTTAAAATGTGATGTTGGGAATAAATGACTTTCACATATGATTAAATATGAATTCTCTCCCACTGAGTTTTAATCCTTTTGATAGAAATGTTTCTAATTATATGCTAAACTCCTTTCCTTTGAATATGGATTTCAAGTTTTTAACCATTTTTCATGACTCTCTGTCTTAGTTTATTTTTAGCAATTACAATAATTTATATCTTAATATAAATTTGAGACATCAATGCTGATTATAGAACTGATGGTACAACTTACATTCCTATATACACTCTATATAACACCTTTTCCTTTGTTTACCTTAAATGAAAGTTGAGTGCAGCATGTATAGTTGCTAGACTTCTGCTACCATACGACTATCTTTCAACCCAAACTAAATAGTAAATCAAAGGATCAATCAGTATTCTTTGAAGTTCTTTTATATTATTAATAAAATTATATTTTATCAGTACCCTTTAATACTATAGCATCATTCAAAATATTTCTCTTAATTTAGAATTAGTCACCACTTCAGTTGCTTGGACTTATTCAACTCAGTTTCCCATAAACTTCTAACTATGGCAACTGAGCATCTTGTGCATCTCCTTGTACTAGCCACAGCACTCTCTTTGGTGGATAAATAACATCATCTTATGAAAACTTAAGATATTTATTCTAAAGACAACAGATCCAAAGCTGTGATTTTTATTCTATTTCATTAACTCAACAGACCTTCACCAAGAACCCACAATGCACTGTTTTGGGAAATGGAGAGAGAGGTAAAGCAAGACAGACAAGGTCTCCAGTCTCACAGAGCTTGAGGGGAAACAGATAATGTGCAAGTAAATAAATGAATAAATGTAGTGTGATGTAGAAACTTAAGACAGAATGCTGTGAGAGCAACTAGATTAGATTAGAAGGCCGAGGAAAACATCTCTCTCAGGAGGTGAGATGTACACTGAGCTCTGAATGACAAGCAGCAGCTATCCAGTGGAAACAGACAGTTTTACAACTCCTGGCTTAAATGTGAACTAGAGCTTCTGATTCATCTTGACAATTCTTTTTTAAAACTATATAATTGATTTCTAATTTATTTTTGGAGACTTTAGTGTACCAGCCTTTAGAGTGTTGAATAATCAAGATTTTATTGAAACATATTTGTATATTTGTATTTCAAATACATATGTTGAATCCTCTCTACCTTGAAAAACTGATGAAAATTTTAGGTCCCAAGAACAAAATTACCTGCCTTTAACTCTCAGAAGGATGGAGAAAATGGGAGATTTTAAATATATGTTTATTAATGGCTACCTATTACTTATTTAAATCCCTGTATTTGGATCTTGGATTAAAATAGTATAAAACGGCATCTGTTTTCAAGCCAAGATATGATCCCCAGATAACATGTGATTATTTTCTAAGACAAATTCTTTATTAGACAACTTTAGAAATTGAGATGATTACCTTGTGTGTAAACAGTATTTTCTCTGAAGAGCTTAGTCATCCATTCAGACTTATTTTTAATTACTTTAAACCCAAATAATCCTCAACACATCTTAGTAATGTAGAGGGAAAACAATCTTATCCCAACTATTCTAATGAGTAAACTGAGGCACTGGGCAATTGAATTACTTATTCTTGATTAGCCTAGTCTGTATTTTCATAGTTTCAAAGTATCTGGATAGAAAGTAACCACCTTAGCTAGTTACCTTCCTGATAACAACAGGCTGGATATTTAAGAAATTTATAGGTGTTTATTTAAAGAGTGAAACACTCCATTTTTTATAAAACTTTTCATTTTTTTAATGCAGCAGTTCAAAAACTTTGTTCATCTCTCTTTCAGTGGACAAGCGTCTATTATCCAGAGACACTGTTAAGCATTGTTGACACAAACGTGAACTAAATGTAGTCTCTTCTGGCAATCACTGTTTATATTTTTTTTTAATGTAATGTTATACAGTGTAAAACATGATCACACCTGTGAATAACCATCTAAATGTTTGCTGCAGATTAACCTTTAACCTGACACAGGATGGTTGTTCAGTCAGTACTTGCTTACTGATAATATTTTGCTATGTAGATATAATCTTAGTATTGGAACCACAAATATGATATAGCTTTACTCACAAGTATATGGAGGAAAACTTTGTTCTACTGCAGTACAGATAACCAAATTCCACATTTCAGAAATAAAAGCCCACAGTTAAATTCCTCACATCTGCATTCATCCCCTCTTTTCCTTCCCTCTCCCACAATGTTGATTCAGAAACTTTGAGTCTCTTGTCTGGATTATCACAAAGTCTTCTAAATGACTTCTTCATCAAGCATCTTGCTTAAGTCAAAATCACCTTCCATTGTTAAGTCTATCTCCGTATGCCATCTTTGTGAATACAAATTTTTAATCCTTCCTTCTTTTCTACTGAGTAGAGTTCAAACTTCTTAGAATTACACAGACATTCCTCCATGAATTAATCATTGTCTACATCCCATCAATGCCCCACAACTCAGCCAAGCTGACACCTTACAGTTCCCATAATGTGAATTCTGTTTCATGGCTTCATGCTTTTGTCACTTACTCTTTCTCTCCTTGGAATGTCTTCCTCTTCACCCTGAATACCACAGATTTATTTACATCAAGACTCCATTCGATAAAGCTTTTTTCTGAATTCTATTTCCCTTCTCAATTAAAAACATATTTCCTCCCGAATGCTCCTTATAAACATTAATATGGATTTAAATCACAATGCTCAGACTCTAACATACATTTAAATATATATGCACACAAGTATATCCCTTCCTGGTTGAATAAATGTGTTGGAGTTAGGATCTTTCTTCTACATGGGTAATCTGGCATTCAATGACAATATGTTGAAGAATAAATGACTATTTGAAAGACAGCATACAGGTACTATAGAGAACTAAAATATGTATGAATTGTGATGGCTGCCATTTCTCCAACTCTCCAGATGTAGGTTTGCCAACATTCTCTGTGAGGCATTAGCACCACTCATCCCAGAACAATGCTGTGAAATGCAAGTGAAAGAACTTGCACTCTATGTTTAATAGCCTACTTCCACCACTAACAACTCTCTAAGCTTGAGCAAACTACTGATCTCTAAACCTGTCTTTTTATCAACAGAATAGAGAATATAAAGTACATATCTCACAAAGCTGCTTAAGGATTAAATGAGAATATATACACAGTACTAAGAAGACAGTTTGGCACACAGTAGGTGCTTAGGAAAGATAGCTACTTGATAGTTAGGACTCTCAGTAGCAATTCATAGACTGATGTAAACAAAAGCCAAAAAGAATTGATTGACTGGTTCCTATTACCAGGAAGTACAGAGTGCCTAATAAGTTGCCATAATTTATTAATTCTCTTTCTTTTTCAGAATCAGTTTCCCTCTCCCTACCCCTCGCCATCTTTTTCTCTTCATTATATCCCTTTGTACATTGTTCCAATTCTTTTCCATTGTATATGTCTTTCTTATCCCATAGTTCCAGGGTTACATCAATTTTAGCAAACCACTTAGCAAAACAAAAGGAAAGAAATATGTACTGCCTTAAACAAATAAAGTGTTGTGAATATTCATTTACAGATTTTTGTATAAAAATAGGTTTTAAATTCTCGGGTATATAACAACAGAACTGGTAGATCATAGGTAATTCCATGTTTAACGTTTTGAGGAACAAATAACCATTTTCCAAAATACCTGACTCATTTTTACATTTCCACCAACAATGTATTAGGGTTTCGATTTCTTACATCTTCACCAACATTTGTTATTGCCCATCTTTTTTATTATAGTCATTATAGTGGTTATGAAGTGGTATCTCGTTGTGGTTTTCCTTTACATTTCTTTAATGATTAATGATGTTGAGAATTTTTTCATGTGCTTACTGACTATTTTATATCTTCTTTGGAGAAATGTGTATTTAGAGCCTCTGTTCATTTTGTAATTGAGTTATTTGTCTTTTATGATTAAATGTAAGAGTCCTTCATATTTTCTGGATACAATTCATTAGATATATGATTTGCAAATATTTTCTCCCATTTTGGAAGCTGTCTTTCACTTATTTGATGTCCTTTGAAGCACAAAAAATTACTTTCAATTAAGTCCATTTTATCTATGTATTAAGTTTCTACTGCTGCTATAACAAATTACCACAAACTTAATGGTTTAAACCAACATAAAATTATTGAGTTACAATTGTAGACATCAAAAGTACAAAATGAGCCTCAATGGGTAAAAAATCAAGGTGTTGGCAGGGTTACATTACTTCTAGAGGCTCCTGAGAGAATCTGTTTCTTTGCTTCTTCCAACCTCTAGAGATTGCACACATTTATTGGCTCATAGTCCCACATCACTTGAAATTCCCCTGCTGTCTTCACAATACCTCCTCTGACTCTCTTGCATCCTTTTTTTCCTTCATAAGGACCCTTGTGTTTACATTGGGTCCACCCAGATAATCCAAGATAATTTCCCCATGCTGAGATCCTTAAATTAATCATATCTCTAAGGTCTCTTTTATCATGTGAGTTGAGGTAACCACAGGTTTTGGGATGTGAATACCGAAATCTTTGTGGAGATGTCTTACCACATTTTTTTTTTTCTTTTGTCACTTGTGCTCTTGGTATCATTTGTAAGAAACCATTACCTAACCCAAGATCTCAAAGATTTAGGCCTATATTTTCCTCTAAGAGTTTTACAGTTTTAGCTCTTATATTTAAGTCTATAATTCATGTGGAATTAATTTTTGTATATGGTCTGAAGGAAAGGTTCAACATCATTCTTTTGCATATACATATCCAGTTGTTCCAGAACCATTTGTTCAAAAGATTATTCTTTCCCCCAAAAAATTGTCCTAGCACCTTTGTCAAAAATCAATTTGCCAAAACTATAAGGTTTTATTGCCAGACTCTACTCCCTTGGTCTATACTAATATATTATAGCACATTGTATTGATTTCTGTAGCTTTATAGTGAGTTCTGATACCAAGTAGATTGAGTCATCCAATTTTGTTCTCCCTTTTCAAGACTGTTTTGGCTATTCTGGTTCCTTTAAACTTCCATATGGGTTTATGAATCAGCTTGTCAATTTCTGCAAAAAGGCAGTGTAGGTTTTGAGATGGATTGTGTTCAATCAGTAGATCAATTTGCAGACTATCATATTAACAATAGCAAATCTTTTAATCCATGAACATCAAACATTTTCTCATCTATTTCACTTGTCTTTTATTCACTATTTTTTTAAGGGATTCACCAACATTTATTTAATTACCTGTCACTGGACACTATTGTTTCACTAATATTTACACATCGCCTAAAACAACAACTTTGTACTTTTGTCTCTTAGGATAAAGTGTAGAAATGGACTTGCAAGGTCTAAGAGATTAAGAGCATCTGTGAGGCTTTACAGTGTCTTTAGGTCTTTAGGGTATATCTGTTATATTTTGCTCCCAAACAAATTCCTCTGTGTAGCCAATCCCCAGTCTACAGCTTTCAGCACAGGTGAAGATAGCCAGGACACCCCAATCGACACTCTTGCCCAGTCTGTCGGCCTTCAGGTAGTTGAGCAGCTGAGGCATGACCTGGAATTCAAATATGTTTCACAACTTTCAGTGGTTAAGTGTTCATTTCTTTTGTTAGATTTATTACTAAATACTTCATTCTTTTTTATGATGTCATAAATGAAGTTACTTTCTTAATTTCATGTTCAGATTGTTCATTGCCAGTTTACAGAAATGCAATTAATTTTTGTATGTTGACTTTGTGTTTTGTGACCTTGCTGAATACAATTATTAGTTTTAATAGTTTTTATACATCTATTTCTTAGGGTTTTCTTTTTTTAAGATTTTATGTATTCATTCATGAAAAACACAGAAAAAGAGAGGCAGAGACATAGGCAGAGGAAAAGCAGGCTCTGCCCAGGGAGCCCATTGTGGGACTCAATCCCAGGACCTCAGAATCCGGTCCTGAGCCAAAGGCAGACGCTCAACCACTGAGCAACCCAGGCGTCTCTCTTAGGGTTTTCTACAAACAAACTCATGTCATTTGCAAATAAAGATGGTTTCACTTCTTCAGTTCCAATCTGGATGCTTTTTATTTCTTTTTCTTGACTAACTGCTCCAGCTAGACCCTAATTTTGAATAGAACAGTAGATATCTGTTACAGCAGATATCATCCTTTATTTTAATAGTATGTTAAGTTAACCACCCTTCCTATCACAATATAAACTCAGCAGTGGCCTAGTTCATGGTATGGTTAATAGCTGATGTTCAATACAAATAAATGAAAAGCAGAATGCAATAATTGTCAAAAGAAAATGCAAATAACTAAAGTTTCAGGAGAGCAGTTATCACTTATTAGTAAGAATAAAAGAATATGAATGGATCTTAAAAGATGAGTAGGATTTTGACAAGGTAATGTACATTCTAGGCAGAGGCAAAAGTGTAAGCAAAGATATTTAGGGAGAAAGGTATAGGGCATGACTATGAACAACACTAGGTATATCTGAATTTTTTATAGAACAGAGAAAAAGAAGGTCTGTCTTCAATATTTCAAATTTGGTTATTAAAATACCAAGAAGAGGGCAGCCCCAGTGGCGCAGTGGTTTAGCCCCGCCTGCAGCCCAGGGTGTGATCCTAGAGACCTGGGATCGAGTCCCACATCGGGCTCCTTGCAGGGAGCCTGCTTTTCCCTCTGCCTGTGTCTCTGCCTCTGTGTGTGTGTGTGTGTGTCTCTCATGAATAAATAAATAAAATCTAAAAAATAAAATAAAAATAAAATAAAATAAAAATAAAATAAAATAAAATAAAATAAAATAAAATAAAATAAAATACCAAGAAAATAGTACAGATTACTTAAACCAAGTAATTTTCATATGCAGTATCTGGGACAATACTGCACTGAGCAATATTTATAATATGCTCACTGACCAGCCACAGTTAGGACGAGGAAATTTTTCCAGTGACTTCACAAAGAAATATTTTTGAAATATGATGATTAACCAACAAATAATGATGAACTATTGAAGAAAATTTAACCCAATTACAAACTAATTTTGGAATAGGACAGGACATTTCATCTTTATACTTAGAATGATTAGTACTCTCATATGTCATAAGAAATTACTCTTTTCTACGGAAATCTTATAAAATTTTAGTGCCGGTTTTAGAAAAGAAAATTTCTTTCTTTGCTCATCCTTATGGCAAAGGAAAACTGATAATCTCTGATGTGAAAATTCCCAGGTTTTACTGCTGGGATTGGGCATCTGCCATTGATGCTCTCACACTTATTTGCTAAAGTTTGAGATTAATTTCAATAATTTTAAACACTCGGTCTCACGTAAAGGCAGCAATTTATTTAAGACCCTGCACTAAATTCTACTCCTGAATACTGAAGCCAGTATTATACTATATGTTAACTAAAATTTAAATTAAAAATTTTAAAATAAAAAAGACTCTGTTTCTTTTTTTTTTTAAGATTTTATTTATTTATTCATGACAGTCACACAAAGAGAGAGAGAGGCAGAGACACAGGCAGAGGGAGAAGCAGGCTCCATGCAGGGAGCCCGACGCGGGATTCGATCCCGGGTCTCCAGGATCACGCCCTGGGCCAAAGGCAGGCGCCAAACCACTGCACCACCCAGGGATCCCCAAAGACTCTGTTTCATTTGCTTCATTATTTGTGTTTAGTAACTCCAGATACTTTCTAGAGGAGAGACTTTTATCAGTAACATGCACATCCTAAATGGCATTTAAAATATAATTAAACTAGGGAGGCCCTGGGTGGCTCAGCGGTTTAGCACTGCCTTCAGCCCAAGGCCTGATCCTGGAGACCTGGGATCGAGTCCCACATCAGGCTCCATGCATGGAGCCTGCTTCTCCTTCTGCCTCTCTCTCTCTCTCTCATGAATAAATAAATAAAACCTTTAATATATATAATATATAATTAAATAATAATTATATATAAATTATATATAAATATACATTTTATATATATAAAATTATTATATATATAAAATCTTTAATATATAATATATATATATATAATTAAACTAAAAACAGTAGTCAAATTATAGAAGTGCCAGGAGGTTTTTTTAAACTGAAACTTACAAATTTTTCAAAATAAATTAATCACTGTACTTTTCTCTCTTAGTAAGAAATGCCGATTTAGTGTGGGTTGGAAACAATAGTCATTGGACAAAGTATAATTAACTCCTAAATTAAGGCTTGCTTCCTTTCAAGGAGTTCATGGTTTTGTCTAGGATAAACATTAAATTAAGTGGTCATATTTTTTAAAGAGCCAGCTTGTTGGGACATGGTAAGGACACAGATACGGATATTCTTCTCTATTTTACCTTATTCTCTACAATAACTCACTATTTCTGATGACTGATCTTATTCTGATTTTTTTTTTTCTTAAAGTGTTGGAAAGTAAAATGCCTTGAGAGGGACACACAGGTGGCTCAGCTGGTTAAGTGTCTGACTCTTGATTTTAGCTCAGGTCTTGATCTCAAGTCGTGGGTTCAAGCTCCTTGTTGAGCTCCATCATGCTGGGTGTGGAGCTCATTTTTTTTTTTTAAAGTCTTGAGAACTCGTAAATAAATTCAATTTTGCAATAGGAGTATAGATTGTTTCAGAGATTCCTGGGAAGGACCCATAAAGTTATTTCAATTGAAATGTATATGTTAATATAAACATTAAGTTTCAGGCTGAATAAAAAAGTAGGTCTCTGTCATTTTTTTCAAATAAGGTTTTTAGGTTTAGCGTTCCTCAGAGTTTAGAGGGGGCATTGCTGCCTCCTACATGGTCTTCATATTCTCAGAAGTCATATACAATTCTGCTCATTATTGAAACAAGGACTTGGTCTTGGTTCTTTTTTTTTAATTTATTTTTTATTGGTGTTCAATTTACTAACATACAGAATAACCCCCAGTGCCCGTCACCCATTCACTCCCACCCCCCGCCCTCCTCCCCTTCCACCACCCCTAGTTCGTTTCCCAGAGTTAGCAGTCTTTACGTTCTGTCTCCCTTTCTGATATTTCCCACACATTTCTTCTCCCTTCCTTTCTATTCCCTTTCACTATTATTTATATTCCCCAAATGAATGAGAACATATAATGTTTGTCCTTCTCTGACTGACTTACTTCACTCAGCATAATACCCTCCAGTTCCATCCACGTTGAAGCAAATGGTGGGTATTTGTCGTTTCTCTAATGGCTGAGTAATATTCCATTGTATACATAGACCACAGCTTCTTTATCCATTCATCTTTTGATGGACACCGAGGCTCCTTCCACAGTTTGGCTATCGTGGCCATTGCTGCTATAAACATCGGGGTGCAGGTGTCCCGGCGTTTCATTGCATTTGTATCTTTGGGGTAAATCCCCAACAGTGCAATTGCTGGGTCGTAGGGCAGGTCTATTTTTAACTCTTTGAGGAACCTCCACACAGTTTTCCAGAGTGGCTGCACCAGTTCACATTCCCACCAACAGTGTATGAGGGTTCCCTTTTCTCTGCATCCTCTCCAACATTTGTTGTTTCCTGCCTTGTTAATTTGCCCCATTCTCACGGGTGTGAGGTGGTATCTCATTGTGGTTTTGATTTGTATTTCCCTGATGGCAAGTGATGCGGAGCATTTTCTCATGTGCGTGTTGGCCATGTCTATGTTTTCCTCTGTGAGATTTCTGTTCATGTCTTTTGCCCATTTCATGATTGGATTGTTTGTTTCTTTGGTGTTGAGTTTAATAAGTTCTTTATAGATCTTGGAAACTAGCCCTTTATCTGATATGTCATTTGCAAATATCTTCTCCCATTCTGTAGGTTGTCTTTGAGTTTTGTTGACTGTATCCTTTGCTGTGCAAAAGCTTCTTATCTTCATGAAGTCCCAATAGTTCATTTTTGCTTTTGTTTCTTTTGCCTTCGTGGATGTATCTTGCAAGAAGTTACTGTGGCCGAGTTCAAAAAGGGTGTTGCCTGTGTTCTTCTCTAGGATTTTGATGGAATCTTGTCTCACATTTAGATCTTTCATCCATTTTGAGTTTATCTTTGTGTATGGTGAAAGAGAGTGGTCTAGTTTCATTCTTCTGCATGTGGATGTCCAATTTTCCCAGCACCATTTATTGAAGAGACTGTCTTTCTTCCAATGGATAGTCTTTCCTCCTTTATCGAATATTAGTTGACCATAAAGTTCAGGGTCCACTTCTGGGTTCTCTATTCTGTTCCACTGATCTATGTGTCTGTTTTTGTGCCAGTACCACACTGTCTTGATGACCACAGCTTTGTAGTACAACCTGAAATCTGGCATTGTGATGCCCCCAGATATGGTTTTCTTTTTTAAAATTCCTCTGGCTATTCGGGGTCTTTTCTGATTCCACACAAATCTTAAAATAATTTGTTCTAACTCTCTGAAGAAAGTCCATGGTATTTTGATAGGGATTGCATTAAACGTGTATATTGCCCTGGGTAACATTGACATTTTCACAATATTAATTCTGCCAATCCATGAGCATGGAATATTTTTCCATCTCTTTGTGTCTTCCTCAATTTCTTTCAGAAGTGTTCTATAGTTTTGAGGGTATAGATCCTTTACATCTTTGGTTAGGTTTATTCCTAGGTATCTTATGGTCTTGGTTCTTAACTGTATAGGCACAGTAAAGACAGAGCTACTCCCCACTAGGCCCAGTGCTTGCCATGAAATTCCATGCACTCCTTCATTTCTTCAAACAATGTTTATTGCGTACCTACTATGTACCTAGCACTGTGCTAAATGCTGCAAATAAAGTGGAAGAAGGCAGCATCTCCATTCTCAATTTACTTCCAGTACAATGGATAAAACAGATTATATGGTATACATCATATATTACCTGTCTTGCCAATTTCTTCCATATCCTTCCAACATTTTAGCTTTTATTGCTATTTTTCCCCCTCATCTAAGAATGCCTCCTTATTTGTCACAATTAAAACATTATCAATTTTAAGGTCTAGGTAAATCCCTAAATTTCTTTCACAAATCCCATCCCAATGTATACATGCTTTTCTAGAGCAAGGCCTGTAACTGAAGTGCCTAACAAAAAATTATGCATACTGTAGAGCACTGATTATTTTGGACACAACCCAACATGATAATTGGGAATTTCAAGATGATTAGACATTTCCCTTGTTGATCCCAGCACAAAGGGAAATACCAAAACTGATCAACTCTAAGAAATAAAGAGAAGCAAACCACAGAAACTCATCCTACCATGTTTCCAGTTGAATTCAAGTGAAGAATTTACTTAGACATGACAGCATAATGGAGGGAGAGGCATTAATTATACTCTTGGAAGAAGCCACCCTCCGCCATGCATTTTAACACCTGGAATGAGTCACCAGGGCCGTACCCATGCTACATAGAACCATGCAGGCATATAGTAATCTCTGTCCTTTAATTTTCAATTTTCCTGCACAGTTTGGTAGTTTTTAAAGCCTTAGCTAAAAATTTGAATTTGTATAAGGTACAATGCCTTTTCTACAGGAAAAAAACTTACTTTATTTTTTTTTAAACTTACTTTAATAGGACTCCCTTGCTGAATGATATAAGCCAAATATAAGAGTATATTCTATAGGATTCCATTTAAATAAAATTCTAGAACGACAAAAAATCCAATCTCGTCTATAATTCCAAAAAGTAGATCAGGTATTGCCTGAAACTATGGTGGGGAGGACTGGCTACAAAGTAAAACCAGATAATTTGGGGAGTAATAGAAGTATACTTCTATATCTTGATTGTTGAAGTGGTTACACAGGTATATATAAGATTTATTTAAGATTTATTTATTTATTTATTTATTTATTTATTCATTTATTTATTTGAGAGACAAAGACAGCATGAGGGGGAGGAGCAGAGGGAGAGAGCAAGAGAGAATCTGAAGTAGACTCTCCATACTGTGCATGGGGCTCTATCTCACAACCCTGAGATCATGACCTAAGCCAAAACAGAGTCAGGTGCTTAACTGATGGAGCCACCTAGGTACCTCACAAGAGGGCTGGATTTAATTGTGCATTAATTATAGTTCAACAAAATTTGTTTTAAAGTTGAAAAAAAAAAACAAAAAAAAACAAGGCCTTCAGTTCTGTCCTTGTAATTCTATACTCAAGGAACAGGACTTGATGAGAAATTCACGCAAATGATTCACTCTAAGAACCAAAACCTAAAAACATGTGGATTTTTTCTTCATCATCTTCAGAAAGCATTTCTGACTCATTTTGGAAAGTCATTTTCTATGATGTTTTTCCTTATGTATGGTTTTCAATGTTTCATATACTCAGGCCCGTGGTGAATTATTATAGCAGGGAAGTCTGCTTTTGCCCACCATTCAGCTCCACCTCCAGCATAACTTTCTACACCGTCTCCTCCCAGGAAATCCATTTCTTCTGTCTTGTCTGTAGGGCTCCAACTGGAATGAAGGAATAGCAAGTGCCTAGAAATTGCATTTTATACCCTTTCTTCTTCTCTTTATACCCCTACCAAAATTATTACTATTTCATTAGCAGCTAATGCTTCCTCAACACATATTTATCAGGCATTCTGCTACTTGGATTCATTTATTTAATCTTCAAAATGTTCCTCCAAAGTCAGTATTTTTGTTATGCCTATTATAAAGATGAAGAAACTAGTTACGTAGTGATTAAGCAACTTCCCAAATTTCTAAAATTTAGTAAGTTAGGGAATCTTGATTCAACTTCAAATCAAGAGCCTGTATCCATAACCAAAGTGTTCTGATGCCTAAGCCCATTCTATAAGAGCTCTACTCTGCATTAAGTGGTAGCTATACCAAATAAAGCCTTCACGCTAATGTGTCAGTGTCTCATTGTGTTACTACACTAAAGCTACACTTAAAATCCCACAAGGTCTTCGAAAGAAAATGTAAATGTTTTCTGAGAGACAGGTGTACTCAAGTAGTCAGGAGACCTTATCACTATGAAACTGAGGTCATAAACTTTCCCTATAAGGTTAAATTTTCTAGGTAGTCAGTTAAAAAAAAAAAAAACTAAAGGAACCATCAAAATAAACAAATTACTAAGGATATTCCTTATAGATTTATCAAAGTTATCTGTTTCCATTATCAAGAAATGATATCTATGTAGTTATCTGCCCATTTTTTAAACAAAATGAATATTTTAATTGTATATTTTTCCTTCAGTAAAATTCAAATCAATAGGGAAAAATATCCTTGATGAAACTTTCCCACATTCTTTTTCTCTTCTAAAAATTCACCAACACGCTTTTCCGACATGAACTACAAATAATTAATGTTGGTAAAATATTCCAATTATTATATGACTAGCCTTCACCTTGTATTTTTGTATCTCAGATATTGAAACATGGAAAAATAATTTTATAATGTCTCCCTTTCAAAGAGATATTTTATAAACATAAATGTGACAGGTTAATAGTTATTTGATTCAAAATGAATGACCCTTGCTTAACACCTTTCTCACTAACCATCATTACTACAAAAACTTTAAAATGCTTTCACATATCTTTGGTTGGATTCAAGAGCTGCTACAAATGGCTTTCTTTAACAAAATATAGTAGGGGCACCTGAGTGGCTCAGTTGATTAAGCTTCTACCTTTGGCTCATGTACTGATCCCTGGGTTCTGGGATCAAGCCCCACATCAGGTTCCAATATAGTAGATTAGAGTCAACAAGAAAATGAAATATATGGAAGATTTCTTAAAAAAAAAATTACAGAGTCTAGACTTGCCAGATAGAACTGTCCAAGCCCAGGGAAAGGACAGATATTGATTGATTAAGACATCAAGAGTGTGTATAAAGCTTATCAAGTAATGTATCTATATAACATAAACACAAAGTATGCTTTATTATACATGCTACAAAAAAAGGCTTTCATAAGCACATAAAAAGGCACTCAATATCATTAGTCATTAGGGAAATATAAATCAAAGCTGCAATGAAATACTGCCTCACACCTACTAAGAAGGCCATTTATATATATATATATATATATATATATATATATGTAAAATGTTGGCAAGTATGCTAAAAAACTGCAAATCTCATATATTGATGGTGGAAATGTAAAATGGTACAGACCCTGTGGAAAACAGTTTGGTAGTTTCTCAAAATATTGAACACAGAAATACTATATGTCCCAAAAATGTAATTCCTAGGTATATACAAAATAACTGAAAGCAGGAATTCAAATATTTGTATATTGATGTTCATTGCAGCATTATTCACTATAGGTAAAATATAGAAATAACCCAAGTGTCAGTCCACGGATGAATGGTTAAACAAATGTGACACACACACACGCACACACACACACACAATGAGGCATTTTTCTGCCACGAAAAGGAATGAAATTTTGATACATTCTTAGCATGAATAGGTCTAACCATGCTTAATTAGTGAAATAAGCCAAACATAAAAAGGGAAAATATTGTATGATTTCACTTAAATAAAGAACCTAAATAGACAAATTCATAGAGATAGAAAGTGAAGAGGTTTCCAGAGGCTAGGAAAAGGAAGGGGAGTTAATGTTTAATGGGTACAGAGTTTATGTTGGAGACAATAAAGTTTTTAGTATACATAGTGGTGATGGTTATATAACACTGAGAATATATTTAATGCCACTGAATTTGTATACTTATAACTGGTTAAAATGATAAATAGTATGTTATGTAATTTTACCACAATAATAATTTTAAAAAAGAAAGACACAATCAGCTCCAGACTCTTCTCTACCCAAATGTGGTTCAGAGCCTTTCTCCACAGACACAATAAACTCAGAATGAGCTGTCGTTGGAGAGAAGAGTTATTTTTAATAGCTGGACAGAATGCAGGTTAGTAGAAGGAATCTCCGTTCAAAGCACAGAACTGAGGTGCTACACCAGTAGTGTGTCAGCCTCTGCTTCCTACCCGTCTGTTTCATCTGCTAAACTAGATAATATGATCATTTTGTGAAGACATCATGTCTGTCCTCTGCTAGTATGCTTCACAACATCATTATGCACAAGAAGGATATTCCATAATTGAGTCAATGATTCTAACTTAAAAGGAATCTGTCAAGTCATTCCATCTGAAACACAACCAGACAGAAAATCTGCTAGCAGGAAAGAATGAAGTCAGTTGGAAACTAAGACAAGTGCTGGTTTCTTCCATTTTATTCAAATGGCAGCAAATCAAATTAAGATAATTACTGATGTATACTTAGGCACAAAAAGAAAAGGCAATACACGGAACTCAAAGCACTTACACACAGCTGAGATTGAGTACTTTACTGCATTCAATATTTCTTCCAAGAAGTAGTAAAGTGACATGTGCTTGGAATAAAGAGTCATGAGTTTGGTTTTTTTTTTTTTTTCCATTTAAGTCCATCAGTGAGTTTACTACACACCCAAAAAAAATGGCTTTAAATAAAAAAATGATTTTGTTTGCCTTGATTTCCCCATCTGGAAAATATAATACCTCCTTTATGCACTTCACACCCTGTGCTTTAAAATTCTATCAATTTATAATTGGAATGGATTTTAAGAGATAAGCTTGCTCCTACCCCCTTTCACATATAAATCAAGCCAGGAGAGGATTAATTACATACTCAAAATCACCCAGCTAGATAAGGATAGAGCTAGGTTAGGCATCAAGTCACTGAGGAATTATTCTGTGTCATTTTAAACTCACCTCATTGTGTTTTGAAATAAAGAATAAATCTGTTTGAAATATAAAATACATTCAAGGGAACCCTGGGTGGCACAGCGGTTTGGCGCCTGCCTTTGGCCCAGGGCGCGATCCTGGAGACCCGGGATCGAATCCCACGTCGGGCTCCCGGTGCATGGAGCCTGCTTCTCCCTCTGCCTGTGTCTCTGCCTCTCTCTGTCTCTCTCTCTGTGTGACTATCATAAATAAAAAAAAAATTAAAATACATTCAAATAAAAGTTAAAATTTAATATAAATTTAGGTGGATAACCTATTGTATGTTCTGAATATCCTGAGTAAGTAATATTACTACCACAGAGAGAAAATAATAATTGACTTAACTTTTAGTTTATACAACAGGGAATAAAGAGCTACAATTCAAATTTACAAGGAAATGAGATATATTCGATTTGTGGTCATATTGGCTACATGGCTTGGTGGGTTCTCTCTTCTTTAACATTGTATACAGTTGCCCCAGAAAGATAGTTTAATACTTTACATAGCTCTTATGAATTCATGATATATCTGCTTTTGTATATAATAGGAATTATTATCCACACCTTCTCATAGGGCTGTCAGTCAGTAGACTCATTAAAGTCTCAGACTTTTGGGACAAAAGAAATGCATCAAAACCCATCAGTGGGGATACACAGCTTCTATGATTGTCCTCTTTGCAAACCACACTATGTATGTCTGTACATCACCTCAAAGAAAAGAGCAGGAAAGACTGCACCAAATTGGTATAAATCCATTATGGCTGCTAAAAAAAAAAAAAAAAAAAATACCTTTAAATTAAGGGTCTTTCTGATAGCTATCTTCAAACACTGAAAAATGTCATGTTAGCCAGTAAGTCTTCCATGATTTAATGGGCAACCTTAACAAGAAATTTTAATTTAGGGATAGCAAATTTACATGCTGTTATTACTAGCATCTTCTTAAAACATACAGAGATACATTCCACTGAATACCTACAATTTATAAGACTGTATACCTATAGAAAGTAATAGGATAAGCCTGCCTTCATAAGATTTTCAAAGAGAGTCCAGGCTGACATATACATGATTTCAACTCAAACAGGCATATTAAGCATTTAATTTAACACGTATTTTTGAGCACCAAAATGCTATATATTGATGATGTCTTTTTACTCTGCAGAGTAAATACTAGTTGACGCCATCAGCTAGATCTGAGGAGTCAGACAGAAGGCATTAAAAAAACACTGAAGGTGTCTCATAGCTGCAGAGAGTAATCAGGTGGCATTGTTTTGAACAGCTTTGGTTTGGTTACAGAGTAAGATCAAGAACTTGAGGAGAAGAATATGTGTCTACTGTACTAGAAATCAACACTTGTGACTTTCCCAACATTCTCTGCATCCTGGGTAGAAGAAAAAATAAATGTATTGATCCAGGGCAGTTGTTATCCAAGAAAATTATAAAAGGTTAGGGAGCAAGAGTTTAAGATATGGCCCTTAAATTATAAAGGGTCCTTACATATAAACCTATTTTCTATTACTAAGCTACTTGTCTAGAATAAAATAGCTATATTCATTTCCTTGTCCATTATTTAACATTAAAATTAAATGGCTTTATGAAAAAATCTTTCTTTAAAAAAGAAAGTACTCAATCAGAATTACATGCATAGCTGAGATGAAACTCAAATTTTGTTCTTAAAGTGTGGATAAAAGTAAAAGATTTTTTTGTTCCAGTTTCAGCGGCATCTAAGGCAAGGTCAAAGGTCATGATCCAGAAACATCAATGAATAGTGCTTGGATGTGTTAGCCCAGTGTATACGTAGTTCTGGGAATAAAAGCAAGCCTGTGTATGTCTGAGCCCTCTTTAATAAAACTTGAACTTGAAATCTCTTCAATTCATGCATGTACAAAAATTATATTTTCTCCTGTGGCTTTGGAGTTTTAGTTTGGGATTATTCTCCTGGACTCAGCAACTACTGTTTTAGGTCTGAATTTCCTATAATGATAAGAAATTCACTCATTTAGAAAGAACAAGAATGCCATAATTATGTTAATATATGTAATCTAAAAAAGCTCCTCTAAGACTGTAGAGACCTATGACTATTTTATTTTTATTTTTTATGACTATTTTAAATCTAAATAGAAAATATTTTTTAAATAAGTGGCACACGTTTTGCTTCTCTCTTGTATCAGCAATTTAATGTTTTTTTTTTTAATGAAATGATCATGTTATACAACCAGCCAACAAACTGATAGGCCCAATCACAAAGGTGTCTTGTGAATACCAGCTATTTCAAATCCAAAAGAATAGTGGAGACCAAGAAGCCCAATACAGAGTGAATGCAGTGGAAGCATGAAATATTGCATGGTTTTAGATCAGATAGTGCCAAGAGGGGTGAGCACTCATCTTGATCAGATGAACCACTCATTAAAACGATAGAATAATTCCACTTTATTTTTTGCGGGTGTTTCAGAGCTCGGGAGCACTATAAAATACAAACAATTACAATTCCTCCAGTAGGAATTGTAGCTGGAGGAAAAGGTGACCACCTATATTTCCTCTCTTACTAGGTTGAAATTTGTATACGTTTAGTTTCCTATCATATCTCTATGGAAAACTATTTCCAGCAAAGAAGACTTTAAACAGGAATTTATTTTTGTCCCTGTGGGACAAAAGTGACAAAGTTCTCATATCGGACTTTTGCTTTGAGATCTCCAATGGTTGAAAAACTTACCAACAGTTTGTCTGTAGTATGCAAAACTGATGAAAAACAGACCTTGAAGGAAAAACAACAACAACCCAACAACCATACTTCCCTTGCGCAGGACTCAGGGACTGTGAAATATATTGTGCTACATAGAAGTGGCCCCAGAGTGCAGAAAGTGAGGTTGAATGCTGCCTAAGACTTTTGAACTTGGTTCTCTGGAGTCCAAGTGAAGTACTTGGTAAGTCTGAAAGCTTAAAGAAAAAGAAATGAGAAAGAAAAAAGATAAGTAATATGTTAAATAGAATCCAAATACGACTTCCATCCAGTGATTGTCCACGCAAAGCCATAGGAGCCTGTTTATCTTCACAGATTCAGCTGGTCAATTTAAGGGTTAGGATTAATGGGTCTATTATATAATCTACCCTAATGAGAATGAGGACCACTGCTCTCTAAGCAACAATACAGTCTGTCTGCCAAGATACAAACAGAGACATGCAATATTTTTTACTCTTTCCATCTTCAATGATTTAAATAAAAGGATCCTAATTTTTCCTCTGCCTCACTACTAATTGATTTTGCTTTTATAGTCCTTTCTCAGACATTAATGAAACTATCAGATTCCATTTGAATGCTTTATCAAACTAATACATCAGTTTGCACCAGTTCCATGTAGTGATGCATTAGCCCAAAGCATGAGAGTCCATCCTCAAATTATGTACAGTAGACATAAAATCATCACTGCTCAAAGAAAAGCTACTTCAAAAAAGGGTACTATTTGATGTCACACTGAAAAGTGTTCCTGTGCCAGGTTGCTCCTCTGAACAAGAGATCTGTATTCTATAATATGCTGCCTAGCAAATGCTTTGATTTTGTCCAAGGACTGAGCTAAAATTAGATGTGGGTTCATTTCTAGATCCCCTACTCATCTCTCAGTAACTCTCTCCCTTTGTTGCTCTCTCTGCCCACTACCCCCTTTCTCATTTCCTTTTTCTGCTCCAGGTCCAGTCTCCAAACCCTTGGAAGACTTTGTACATGTAATTGAGCCAAATCAGGATGAAACATGGAAGAAATATTTGCAACTTTCACTTTAGTATTTTAAATGTCACCCTTCTCACTTCTTTCCCACCCCCTTCTTCCCTCTTCTCCCTACCCCATACTACTCACCATGTTCCTTCTTTCTTCTTTAATCATGATCTCATTCAAGCTCTCTCAGATTAAAAAGTTAGCTGAGTCTTCCATTAAGAAGGGGAGTCTATTTTCCCAACCCCTGAATCTGGGCCATCTCTGTGACTTCCATGGAAATGATATCCTGCAATTTACAAGAAGGTCTCGTCCTCATCCTCCCACAATCCTGAGATTATTATGCCTTGAAAAGGTTGGTCGGGCTTACTTGAGGCTGAAAGGCCACACAGAGAGAGGACCACCATCACAGTTGACCAGCCTGCTTGATGCGTGTGCATAACAGAATGCAGGCAAGAACAGCAGAACCACCACACCATCCACAAAGTCACGAGTAGTAATAAATTGTTTTCAGGCCACTGCACTGGGGAGTGGTTTGTTACAGAGGTACATACAACTACTACACTCTGATTTCTGTCTTTTCTTTCATTCTTGCTCTCTTTTTATTCCTCTGTGATTTAAAATGCCCTGTGCTACCAATGTTATTGACATGTGTCTAGTCACAAGAGTGTCCTTGCATTTATTTCTTTGTTTTTGGTAAATAAATTTTTTTAAAGATTTATTTATTTATTTATTTATGATAGACATAGAGAGAGAGAGTGAGAGGCAGAGACACAGGAGGAGGGAGAAGCAGGCTCCATGCCGGGAGCCCGATGTGGGACTCGATCCCGGGACTCCAGGATCGCGCCCTGGGCCAAAGGCAGGCGCTAAACCGCTGAGCCACCCAGGGATCCCCTAAATAATTTTTTTAATGAGTAGCACAGCATTAATCATAAACCCATCAATACATTTAACTTCACTGAGATAGAATGAAGGCAATCACTACTTTTCCACTTAACAGATAAGATGCAAAAATAGTTATGTGGCAAAACATGTGTGCTTGAGTTTATGTACACATATACACACATGCACTTTTGCTTATAGCTGTAAGAAATTTATGTAAAACATAGGAAGTTCTATCTATAGGAGGGGCATATGGATATACAGGTTTGTATGAGTCACCTGATAGAAAAGGTATTAGAAACTGTTGTATCCTTCTTATTTCTTATTCTTATTTTTCATTACAGATAGAACATTATTTACAAGAATGGGGAAAACCATATCAAATCAATCCACCAAATATTCAAGGAAACAAAATTAGAATAATATGCAATGTCCCCACAGCCTAGGTAAGTTTTATAATGACTACAATGAAAGAAATGAATTTCAGAATACCCAAAAATAACTTTAACATGAATTCTGAGGGAATCTGTGAAATTCCTTCTCACAAACTGAAGACTAAGCATCCCCTGTACAAAGAAAAACAGATTTTCCAGTAGGTTCCCACAGTCTCCATTGCTATGTGATTTATATGGTACATATGTATTCCATAATGTCACACCTTAAGGAAGCTAGCTCCTTCCCCTTCTCTCCTGCTGTCCTTCAACTCTGCCCTTCTTTTTCAAGGTCATGGTCTTTCTCTGATATGCTCAGCCCACTTGCACCACTGTCTCCTGAAGACCCTCTAAACCTCCTTCATGCTGCTGTCTCAAGGAAGCCAGTTCCAACTGCTCTAGCTAATGGTGCCCCCACTCCCAGTTAGTGTTGTACATATTAATCTGGTTATAAAATTTTACAAAAGCACAAATGACTAACTGAAATCATGTTGTATTTTTGTTATTTTATCTCTTTATTTTCAACTAAATGATACAGTTAATGAAATTAGAGACTTGCTCCCTACTATGTCCTTAATGCTGAGAATACATGCATTTATTGAATGAATGGGTAAATGAACTACATAAGAAGTACAGAGTCGGCTGCATAACCAGGCTAAAATCAATTCCATGTAGTTCCTACCACATAACACCATTTGGAATCACTTCCCTTTTCTATCTAACCACTATTCAGAAAAGAAAGCAAAATTTTGACATGGCCACAAAACTATTTTTAAATGTTATCTACTGAAAAAGACATAATTGAATCCAAAAACTAAATATACACCTTGTATATTTGAAATGTATTTTAGTAATCACTGTGTCAAGGCATGAGACCCCTGCCCCTCTCCATTTGCAGAAGTAATTGAGACCTAATTGCACACAGCAACACCAGAATCATGGCCTTTAGCTCACACCTTACATCTAAGGCTAAATACTAAAGGTATTATTTGCCTTGTGTCAGCAGATCCACCCACATCACTGTGAATAGACAACACCTTTCCCTATAGCACACAATACACTTACAAAGATGTATGATCTGATTTGTTTCCCACTGGGAAGAAACGGTTTGTAGGACAAAAAGAGTTGCTGTGAATGAGTCAGAAAGCACACATTTTGTGCAAATTTAAACTGCCTTGCTCCATGAACCACTGAGAATTAGTTTTTGTTTTTTAAATAATTCACCAGTTTTGCCTACTGCTTAAACTCCAGCATTTTATTAGCAGTTTAATGAATAAGAAGAATGTCATGTGTTGGGAGAGGTTATAACACAAGGAAGCTTGAGTAAAGAAAACAAAACACATGCACTAATATAAACAAATCATCCTAAATTTTAATTGGCACAGGAATAATAGAACAATTTAATTTCAAGTTGTTTGGCCAAAAACCTGCAAAAGAAGATTCCAAAGTGAAGCAAGCATGCTAAGAAATTCATTCAAAATAGGGCTGGGAGGATACTAGGGAAGACCCATGAACATCGGTTTCAATTTTTATAATGTCCTGGACTTTTGACTTTTGCAAGTTGCACCTATGACCACCTTTTGGAACACACTTTTGGAACACACCTTTGTACTCTGGGTGAAATAAGGATAATGTAACACCTATTAGCTAAATAGTCAATCATGTAGTCAGCACCAATCATAATTCCTGCAAAGCAAGTTATGTAACTTTGCGGGGTTTTTTGCCTCTATAAGCCTATACTCTTCACTTGCCATTTGAGCACATTTTCAATTTTTGTCCACTCTGTATCTCCCAGATTGCAATCTCTAAAACACTTTTGGTTGTTTTACAGCTTCTCCTTCTTGGTCAACAAACCCAACATAGCAGGCAAAAACTGCTAGCTCTCAGCAATCTTGGAAAGCAAGCAGTGTCTCACCCGTGTAAAATAGTACCTTTACAGTGAGGAGAGATACACCATAGCCTATTACTTCCCAAGAGTAGAAGCATGTGCTTCACAAGACACTGGTAGCATAGAACAGACAATATAAAACATTATTTGGGTATCTTCACAGCGTTTAGAGGGAAAAACTCTGGCTATCTTACTTGGAAATATTTCCCAAGTCTCAAAATGAATATTTAATCGAAGATATAATGGTTCCTCTAATTTGTAAACCAATATTATTTTTGCACTGCACTCACCACATTCTATTATATATTTTTTAATTAATTTTTAAATATTTTACTTATTTAGTTGAGATAGAAGGAGCATGAGTGTGGGCGAAGGGAGAGGGAGTAGCAGGCTCCCCACTGAGCAGGGAACCCAACTTGGGCTTGATCCCAGGACCTGAGCCAAAGGCAGATCCTTAATTGACTGAGCCACACAGGTACCCCTCTATTTTATATTTTAAATATATGTTTATGTACCTGTTTTATGTGTTTTATTAGTTGCCAGTCTCTGGAATGCAATGTAACATCTACTAGGTGCAGGATAAAGTCTTATTGCATAGACTTCACATAAGTAATTTAAAAGGTTACACACCTTTGAAGAAAGATCAGAGGTGTAAAGAATAATTTATATAAGAAATACTTTAAAATAGAAACGTTCATCAAATATAAGTCATAACAACAACAAAAAAAATCAGGCTCTATAACTCTTCTAAGCTGTTCAAACTTCAAGATCCCAAGGTTATAACTGCTGACAGGTGAATTTTACATTTTATTAACACCAAAGAGTGAATTGTCTTTAAGCTTCCTAGGCTGCGTTTACTATTCAATTATTTTCACTACCGGCTGTGCAAAACTATTTGAGTGTGCTTCTATTTGTGAAGTGTTAAATCTTCTCCAAGCAATTTCCCACTCTTTATGCCTTTTAAGCACTATTTGTATTTTTTTCTGCGAAAATTAATAAAGGGAAACCTCACTATCGTGGAGTCCCAAGGCCAGAAGGGCCTTACCACCCAATGCCAATTACAAAAGAACTGTCAGCTACAGAAAACAACAAAAGAATGATCAACTGGAGAGGATCATCAATTACATGTCACAACAGGAGAGGATGTATATTGCATCTCCTACAAGAAATCAATGACCTCAGCAACTCTACATCATTACCCCAAAAGCTTGATTTCCTCCAATGGACTTTCCTTCAAAGTAAAACCCTCTCAGCTTTCTCCTCCTCCTCCGTAAAATAAGGTTGCTCTCCTTTGTTGGACTTGCCTAGGGTTTTACCATAGCTTTCTTGTCTAGAATTATGAGTCCCTATTCCCAAATAAACCCATTTCTGCAGGTAACATAATTGAGAGTTTTATTTTTAAGGTTAACATTTCCAAACAAGGTGTTAAAATAACATTTCTGACTCAGAAAATATGTTATACACAGAAAATAAAGTGTAGTTTTAACATACTCGATTTCCACAGGAAAAAAAAAATTCAAAGATTCACATCTAGTTTAAAGCATGGGGCTGGTTCACAACTTGTTAGGCAAATGTATTCTTATAAATCTGCCTGACCATACTTAAAAGTAGACCAAATTTGACTATAGGATTTCCCCTTCCAGGGCCTTGCTAACATTTCTTTCTGAGCATCCTTTGAAAACCTGATACCATGTTTTCTTTCCCTTATTACCTAGTTTTGAAACCAAGTCACAAGAATTTCAGACAGCCATTCACAGTGAGTTTTAAGCACCATCCACATGCCAGCTAGTGATTACTGTTACAGTTTTTTTCATTTTTTTTTCACACCAAATCTGAATAACTACTGCTCCTTATTTCCCTAGAGAAAATTAAAGGCTTTATACAATAAATAATTTGCCTATGGCCATTCAGCCAGCCTATCTGACCCTAATGGCCTTGTTTTCATTAGATAGCAAACTGCCTAAAGGGTCTCCTAATCAATGAGTTTTGCATTTTAGTCACTTAGGACAGTCTTAAACTAAAGAAATAAAGCAGGCTGTGTGGTAGAATTTCAAACATTCACCAGAAGATGAGGATACTTATTTTGGAAGAGATGTTCTCAATTCACATTTTGCTGGCAACTTTAATTTATTACACATGTATGCATGCCCACACATAAAACATCCACACACCAAAAAGCAAATCCTGAACTTGCTACAGTATTATTTATCATGAAAGAGGGATTCATTTCATACTGTTAGGGTCAATATCATCCAACCATTCTAGAATATGGACTTATAGTTGACCCTTGAACAACATGAGTTTGAACTCTGCAGTCCACTTATACATAACTTTTTTTTCTATAAATACAGCACTGTAAATGTATCTTTTCTTCCCTATGACTTTCTTAACATTTTTTCTCTAGCTCCCTTTATTGTAAGAATAGTACATAATACATATAACATATAAAATACACATTTGTGTTATCAGTAAGGCTTCTGGTCAACAATAGACTGACTATTAGTAGTTAAGGTTTGAGAAAGTCAAAAGTTATAAACCAATTTCCCACTGCACAAGGGGATTGGTGCACCTAATCCCCACATTGCTCATAAGTCAACTGTATGTTTCCTGCACATACATTTATTCATACATAGCTTTCCTAATTTCCTTTGTGAATAATACATATCTGCCATGTCAATATTCTTCACACAAGTTAACAATATTATTTTCTTTATTAGTAAAAGATCTCAATCTCATATGTTTAACTTCTCATATCACACTAAAAATAAACCTTCATGCATTTATTAGGATTATTTTACTTGTACTTTTATATGAAATATTTTAAATTCCTTTCATCAGATATGAACACATTTAAAGCATCTTTGCTATATTTGAAGTTGTGTTAAATGTAGCTTCTATAAGTTTATTGGAGCAACTGAGAACATAATTTGTACCAGTCTAGAGGAAATATATCTATATCTATAGATATATATACATATCCATATATATATATATGTTATTCAGAAGTATACAAACTTGTTAATATAGTAAAAAGTATACAAACAAAACTGATGAAAGTTGACCCATGAAAAATTCTTTTTTTCCCCATAATAAAATTTTGGATAAGTATGGCCAGAAATCAGTTATTCACTTTTTAAATCAATGTTTTCCTCAGATGCATTCCACTCAATTTTACAGAGCAGAAAGCATACTTAAGGCCAATACTGGCTTTGTTATGCATATTCCTGTTATTTATGTTCATACTCATTGTGCCAGTCAACCGATCAATTATGGATTAATTCTAATATAATATCCTCTCATGACTCCATATTAATTAGATCACCATTAAGTGATAATCCTCAGAAATACCAAAGGTGAAAAAATGTCAAGCTTCCTGATTTAGAACCTTCTAGTAGAGCGAGTATCTAAAACACAACCTAGTCAGAGCAAATGGAGAAGGAGATGGTACATAAGGGTAGCAGTTTTTTTTTTTTTTAATGTATCTCAAATATCAATCCATTCAGAACATCTGGAAGATGTTAACATTCATGTGTTTAAAAGGCTTAGTCGTGACAAAGTTCTTCTGTGTCTCTCTTCCATAAAACTGCCATTGCAGTACTCAATTCAAGTGTGGTTCGGATTTTTAAAAGATTGTCTCTATAAGGTGGCTCAACATCTTGTACACAATAGGTTCCCCATGACTTTAATATTATTATTATTATCATCATCATCATTTGGTAGTTACAAAGTGGAATCTCCAATTGGTAGGCTGATTAAAAACTTACTAAAAACTCATTTAGAAAAAAAATTTATATACATTAGAAAAATACCCTATAGCAAGGTTGATCCATCTTCCTGGTGTGTTACTTCTTGTTTTATTTTTTAGGTTCTCTTTTATGTACTTATGGCCATCAAAAAGACAAGTGCACTTATTTTATTTGTCTTGACTTCCTCAGGAATAGACCCTGAATTAATATAAAATGATACTATTAAGAATATAAAAGAATAGTATTTGACTTAGAGGTGCTTTTAATTCCTACCAAAATAATGATTTTAACCATTCTATAATAATGCTTAGTTATTTAAAATAAGTGTAGGATTTGAAATTCATGAACATTTTAACAATAATTCCAGTTACCTAGATCAATGGCTATGTTAAGTACTGAGGGGCTGCCCAGGTAAACCTAACATATTTGACCAGCCCAAGCCAACAAGACAGGATGTTTCATGGCAGAGTAGCCTGGTGTAGTAGGAATTGTGGGGTGTGCAGATCTACTCTAAGCAAAATTGTAACTGGGTCTTCTCAATATCTAGGCCAGTTCTCAATGGGGGCAGTACAGGGGCTGAAGTGGAGTGAGGTTAGTTGATAAGAGGAGAGAAGGAAGAGAACAAATACACTTTGAAAAAGCAACTCCAGTGATTTTAATGGACAATCTCCAACCTTCAACTTCATTCCTTCCTAGCACAGGTGAGAACTACTGGATTTCAAAGGAGTCTAATAAATATCTTCTTTCCCACCTGACTTATGAACTGAGAAGTAAGACCAAACTTCATCTTTACTATTGATAAATTTGAAACTGAAAAATGTAGCTGAGATCTGCCAGCAAATGGGCTTCCTGAGGCTGACCCCAGAACTGAACAGGCTAACCATCTCCACACTGACATCAGTGGAACAGTCTGGGCCTCCACCCTCTGAGCTGGGTTTTGACGTTAGAGTGGAGGACCTGAGAACATAAAAGAATAAACCTTGTTTCTCCTTCAAATCTCACCAAGAAGAGAAATCACCCCATCTCTTCTGGGAGGAGTGAGAGAGAAGGAGCAGCGATCAGGACACTAAAATCTCAGCCTAAGACCAATAAGCATTATGCATTTAAATGTTATCACTAAAACACATTTGATTCTGACTTTTGAAGCAGACAATAAAATATGATGGGGCATTACTGTCACATTTGACGGAAGAATCAAAGTGAGTATCTGTGCATTTTCTGCTCCTCCTTTGATGTACTGCTAAAATTCCCAGATTGCTTTGTTCCTGGCAGTAAACTCTGCATTAGCTATTTAAAAGGTTTGTTTTAATAATATCTGCTTATGCATTGGTTACTTTATAAAATTTCTGAGACAGGCGATTTATTACTTACCTAGACATTGGACTAACAGGACCAAAAAAAATTCTAAATTTATAATGCCATTAAACTCATTCCTTCTTCCCCACTTGCCAGTGTAGTTTTGAGGTTCATACCACTTTAACTCAGAAACCTTTTTTGCTTGAGGCATGTTTGAGTTTCCAAATACTCTTCTCTATGTTTCTCCTGCTAATTACTGAGTCTGCTTTAAGCACAATATAATGGGCCACACAGTGGCTTCTGTTACTTTGAAGGTTGTTACACAAATGAGTAAATGAAACCCCACTGGTTTTCTAAAATTTGTACCTAAGTAACCAGAACCTACAAACACAGCAATTTTAAGAAAATGGACTGCAAGTTTCCTCATTTGTACACACATTTGTCCTAAAGCCTTATAAATATGACCTTATCTATCACTTTAAAGCTACACTATCCATTAGGTAGTCACTAATTACAAATGACTTCTTAAATTTAAAGTAATTAAAACTCAACAAAATTTAGGGGTACCTCAGTCGCTTAAGTGTTTGCCTTTAGCTCAGGACATAATCCCAGGGGTACTGTGATTGAGCCCTGCATCAGGACCCCACTCAGCAGGAAGTTCACTTCTCCCTTTCCCTCAGCGCTTCCCTTCACTTGAGTGCTCTCTCTCTCTCTCTCTTTTCTCTCTCCTTTTCTCTCTTGCTTTCTCTCAAGTAATTTTTTTTAATTTTGATAAGTAAATAAATAAGTAAAATTAAATAAAGTCTAAAAGTCACTTCCTCAGTTGCATTGGCCTGATTTAAAGTGCTCAAAAGCCAAGTGTGGTTAGCAACTATCCTATTGGACAGTAAATACATAGAAAACACTCATCATCAAAATATGTTCTAATCAACAGCACTGATTTTAACCTAATTGTTGGAATAACCTAATTGTTAAATGACAGACTTGAAGGAGTTCAACTCTTATGCCTCCAAATGATCTAACATTCTTATATATAGGGAAGAGTGGATATAAACCGACAAGCTAGGTGAATACTAAAGCATTTCTAATTTTCTAATTTAAATTTTATTAGTTTATTTCAAAGGAAGAAATGGCAAACTTGAATGCTTCTATCAATAGTTATCACAAGTACTATAGATTTTACTATATATATATATATGTATATTTATACGAAGAGAGTGGAGGTGCAAAGAGAGAGGTTCTTTGTTGTCTCTGTCCTTAGACAATTTATGGGTGACTTGTAAAAATATAAATGTTACTGGATTGCTTGGTGCAAACTAACTTATAGTTATTGCCTGTTTCTTAGATCAGATGCATATTGCTCGGATGCCTGGGTGGCTCAGCAGTTGATCATCTGCCTTTCGCTTAGAGAGTGATCCCGTGCTCCCAGGATCGAGTCCCACATCAGACTCCCTATATGGAGCCTGCCTCTGTCTCTGCCGTTCTGTGTTTCTCATGAATAAATAAACACAATATTTTTTAAAAAGATGCATAATGCTTACATATTTGCATACAACATGTGTGTGCACACCAAATACTATATAGACACAGGAATGGAGCTCGGAACAGCCTGAAGAACAACAATTCAACTGGAGGGAGTAGCAGGTCATTTCATATCCATTGTACACAAATGAATGGATTAATGCAAAATTTATATCAAAACAATGCCGCCATTGGGGAAGAGCTTAAAGAACATTAAATGTAAACAGTTTCTAATATAAGTTGATATGTATGTGTTTGGATATCAATCAAGATGCTTCCACCAATCAATCCCTTCCCTAAAAGTGATGTACCCTTTCTCAATACTCTAAACCTTTATACCTTTCTTAACACAACATGTACTAAATCATACATTTGCAATCTGTTGTAAGTAGGCAGCCTATCTTGCTCATCTTTGCAATCTTTCTGAATGCCTGGAACATATTCTAACTACTTTGGGTTTCTTCTTTTCATTGCTTTGGTATACAAACAGGGCTGGTCCAGGACTTTTAATCAGCCTTAAAATCAGAGTCCGAAACTCAGAGCATAAACAAAGTTAGAGTTTCAAAACAAAAAACAAAATTGGCCATGATAGGGCAAAATAAAGCAGCTTTGAATTTAGACAGGCTTAAGCTGAAATTCCAGTACCAGAACCTAGCAGGTTTTGAAGCTTTACAAACTTTCTATTGACGGCATTCATAGAGAAGGACCACATCTGTAAAGCAAGTGAACGTAATAAAAAAACTCTTTTGTGGTAGTCAAGTGAGATCCATCCAGGGGCTCTGGCTTCCCCAGGCTTCTCTATTGATGTTCAAAGGCTCAAAGAATTAAGGTCTTAGTACAAAGCCAAAAATGGAAATATCTGAGTTAGATACTTTTGATACATTAATAATTTTAATTATATATAGCAATACTTTGGGAATGCACTGAGATGGCTGAAAAAATATATGTAAAACGCCCACCATTGTGTCAGACTCTAAGTAGACACTCATAAATAATACCTAATAATTTTAGTGCCTAATAATAACAATATTCAAAATATAAGTCACACTAATAAAAACTGTATTATTCATGGAATAGTGATCAGGTGCATTGTCATCACTATGAAGTAGGCTGCTAACAGAACAGGGTGATTGATTTTTTGAATGAGTAAGCAAAGAGCTTGAAGTACATTAAAGCTAATACTAGTAATTTTAGGTAAATCAAAGGCTTCTCTAAAACTACGTATCAAGTGAAAGGCGGAAGTAGTCATGAATCAGGGATGTGTATTCAGTAGGAATGTGTATAAGGAGGTAGATAAAGAACACAGTGAAACACTGCTCAAGCTTTATGTTGGAAGAGATAGAATCTCAGAATGACTGGAAAGGTTTTTAAGAAACCACACAGCACAACTCACAGCTGAGTAGGTACTTCCTTGTACTCAGGTTGAGCATAAGGAACTACATTGCCCTTTTTGAGCCTGGTACTGACGTTTAAAAAGACTGTCAATTTTATGTTTTTTTTTCCTATGACAAATTCAGCCATCTGATTGGACACTCTTCCTCACACAGTCAATATCTGAAGAGGTTTTCAACACTGATACTCAATGTGATTGCAATTTCACTTATTACTTTGTTAGCCACAGATGCTCCACTCTCCACAGTGGAACATGATTGATACACAGATTGATCTGTTGCTGTCTTCATCACAGCATACAGCCATCTACTTCATTCTGCTTCCTTCAACCTTACTTTATATCTTGGCCATGAATGAGGCCCTGACAAAAGGTTCTCAGGAAGCTCTGGGATGGATGTATATACAATCCTTGTCTTAATGCTGATGATTGAGACCCAGAGTTAAATAACAGACAATGGAACGAAGTAAGCTCTGACAGTACTATATCATGACAATCAAGGCACCAAATAAATGCCAACTTTTAAAAATAAATGAATTATCAAGAAGCTAATATCAATGTTTTAACAAACTATTAATCATTGTTTCTGATTGGAGAGATAAATATTAATTGCTCTCAGTTTCTGAATTAGAACAACAGTAGTTAACATACTGTGGCCTATTCAAGGCCATATGGAACAATATGATATATAGTGTACTATATAATGATGTTAACGCATATAAAGGCAAATGCAAATTAAATTATTCCATAAAGTTAAAGCCTCTGAATTTTAAAAGTAACACATTTAGTTCCCCTTTTTCCCAGTGTATCATACTAAATCAATGCAGTATATACTTCTTTCTCAAAAGAAATGGAGAAAGGATTACTGATTCTATATGAATAATAATTTTTTAAATTTCTTAAATTTGACTTCTAAGTTTGTAAATCATAAAGATCTGCTTCTATGTACATACATTTCACTTAATTATAGGTATATGTTCCATGCTTATGACTGCTTTTCCTCCTTCAAATAATGATAAGAGAGCAGATGAACCTAAATGCTTTATGCCTAATGTGTTGTAAACTTTGTCTCAGAATTTTTGTATATACTTATTTAAAATTTTGTATATGCTTATCTTAAAATGTAAGATTAGCAAATATACACTTAGCTCTTAAGTGTCAAAACTTGTAAAGAATATAAGAATTAAATCACAACCTTATGGCTTGCATTCAGGATAAAGCTTTGAGGGGAGAATGAAATAATTAAAGGCAGTAGCTTTCAAGTCTTTTGGAATAGCAAACATGAATTTCCCCAGCAGTTCATGGTTGGATATTTGTGTTCACTCTGTCTGGGTCAGGCTAGTTGAGGTGCTTCATCATTCTAATCAAGGCAATGAAAAGTATGTGCAGCAAAACTGTCCACACTATTTGTCACCTAAAATTTAAGTACAACTATAATCACTGAACATCCCCAATATTGAGAATTAGGTTCAGTCACTTATTTCTAGCATACTTTAATGTAACAAATATTTGAAGATTAAAAGGAGCAAATCATTTGAAAATCTGGCCACCCTCCTACTTGCTAAATTCAATAATCTTGATGTCTGAATCCATACGTTTGTCATTACTTACTATTCTCATTAACTCCAACTCTCCTTTCCCACAATTCAGACCTAAACATTCATTATTTGAACTTTAATTTCCCGTTTTCACTATTCTTAATCCCTTCACAGATTCCCTATAATCCCCCACAGATATGTGTAAAATCTAGTCCTTAGCAATTATTCTTCTCCATTCTTCCAGCTTACTCTTCTCAGTACTCAGATACCCAGAGGATCCTGCCAAACCCCTATTAATTACAAATTCTTTCTTCTTTTCCTGAAATTTTCTCGACCTTGTCCCTCTAGCAAACAGTATTTATTTTCATGTACAACACATCGAAACATAGGTATCAAGACTTGGCCATGTGACTTGCCTTAGCCACTGACCTCTGAGCACAAGGAAGGTATGTCCCAAATAGGGGCTCCTCCTCCTAATTAGTCTCCAAAGGGAAGAGAACACAGGGCAGAGTCACAGCCAAACCACACTCACCATGTACTGTGAAAAATAAGCTTGTGTCGTTGTAAGCTCCTGAAATTTTGGGATTATCTGTTAGTACAGAATAATTTAGAGGAAACTCGTACCTTACTGCATAGGTTTATAGTGATAACTAAATGTGATAATGTAAATGGTAATAAGCACTATGCTGGTGACACAAGAAATATTCAATATATGTGAGCTATCGTCAAGTTGGCAACGTTCCAGAGGTATCTGTTTCATTTTTCCACATTCTTCAAAGAGAACTGTGTTGTGTAAAGAGTAATTCCAGATATGCTTAGAAGAGTGACAGGTACTTAATAAATACGTATTAAATAAAGTCAAAGTAGAAAGTAAAAAAAAGGTAACCCGAAGAGAGCCACAGTAGGAAGAATAACAACATTTAGAGGCAGGAGGGAAGAAAGACTGCGGACATCACTTTTTTATTCAATAAATATTTGTTGAACACTTAACTACGAGTCAAATACAGTGATATGCATTAAGGAGACAACTGTGAATGAGGCAAGGGTGCCTTCACTAAGATGCAAAAATAATAAAAAGTAATCAGCAATTATATGTGTCCTTCCATGTGGAAAAGCAGTGACTCAGAAACCTACAGAGGGATCAAGGACGTTTTCTTCAGGTTGTGGCCTCAAGAATAAATAGGAGATAGAGAGATGAAAGAGAGAAAATGTGGATATGGAAACAATGTTTCAAGCAGAACAGAGTTGATGGTTATTATTTCCCAGAGAAAACCATCTGTTGTCACTAAAAGGGGTGGAGGAAATAAAGCTGATCTTCTAGAAATTATACATAAGGTCTGATGTTGCCATTACAGGTGATGAGTGAGAAAGCGACTGGTGACTGAGAAGTTTTCTAGGCACTGTTGCTGGTTTATTGGAAAGCATAGCATTAGAGCAGCACTGATCTACAGAGTGGTATGATTTTTGAAAGTGGCACTCAAACTGGTTTTAGTCACAGGGAAGCAGGCAGGTGGCTTGTGCCAGACTAGCTTCTGATGCCAGATGGTTGCACTGAAGCCAACAAGGAATTGGAATTGTTGAGACTGGCAAATGTGGCTGCTGCTATGGACCATGACGTTTAAGCCAGGAAACTAAGAAAGGCATTTCTACTCCTAGATATGGCAAAAGTAGAGGTTTCAAGGAACCAGAGGTCTCAGTGAAGCTTAAGCATGGATTTTCTGTTTTAATTCAGGTTCCATACACTGTCTAACAGAATTGCTATCTACCAGTATCATCAGGATATGTTAAACACTTCTCTCTGTAAACCATCAAACACAGGCACGACTTAGATGATCTAAGAGACTATTATTACTTTACTTGCATAGCATTTCTCTTTATTTCAAGTGCTTTAACATTCATTGAAAATACCTCATTCGACTGTCATTACAGTGTTGTGAGAAATGGAAGAGCAATATTAAATCTCCATTTTGTAACCTGTAAAAACTGAGCTTTAGGCAAATTTTAAAACTTGCCTAAGTTCCCAAGATGAGTTTGTGATAGATTATGAGTCAAGCTTATTACTCTTGATACATGCCCCCCAAAGCAGAAATCTTTGGAGAAAACTCAAGTGCAGAAGACTAACCATTTGACAAAAACCTAGTATTGGGCAGCCCCAATGGCCCAGCGGTTTGGCGCCGCCTTTGGCCGGGGATGTGATCCTAGAGACCCAGGATGGGGTCCTGCATCGGGCTCCCTGCGTGGAGTCTGCTTCTCCCTCTGCCTGTGTGTGTGTGTGTGTCTCTCTCTCTCTGTCTCTCGTGAATAAATAAATAAAATCTTTGAAAAAAAAAAAAAACTAGTATAAACTGAAATTGCCCATCACCTCAAACACATCCCAAACCACAGGCCAATGGCTGGCTTCTGGTCACTCCAGGGATAAATGTGTTCATACACACTGTATCTTCAGGAAGTTATTAATCTATGTCAGTTTTAACATCCTCTTTGAGGCACTAATTTTGCCTTAATGTCTACCCTTCTGAGACAAATAGTGTTTTAATTTCATCATTGTAAACTTTTAAAAATGTGTCTACAACCTGTAAAGTTCAAGATCTTTGTTCCTTTTGCTTGAGAGATCTTTTTATTCTCCCTTAAGAAAAAAAAATCTATACATCTTATCAAATTATAAGGATATAAATAGAACTAAGGGGTTGGTTTCAGGACCTGAAAACAAATGAATATTCTTATATCCAATCAGTTGAAAAATGCTCCAGGCTATGAAATAGATGGTAAACAATTTTCCTACATGCTTCTAATTTTAAATTAAAATTGAGGTCACACTGAACTGGTGGAAGTCAAAACCCAATCTAGTTCCTTTGATCTCAAACTGGGAAATAAACACTTCTGCTTATCTTCTTTACACCTAATAAATGCTTTTCAGATAAAACAAAGACTGTACCACATAGAAATAAGTAGATAACATGGCAGGCACCATATGAAACTGCTTTCAAATGCAGGGTAAGTTGGTTTTGTACAAACTGACTTTACCTTCATCCACATAGACATTTCTATTAGAATCATAATTAAATGGAATCCTCATTTAGGCCCCTTTGGACCATTACCTTGGCATGTGAAACATACATACATCCTGCATACTGAACTCCATTTCAAGGTCTACTTCACAGCAAACCCATTTGTGACAAGAAAAAACATAAGCATTCTATATGGATAAAAATGGTAGATAAAGAACATGTAGCATATCAGTGTTGTGGAGATGTATATATTATTACTAAAGAATGTTTAAAGCTCTTAGCAGGATACCATAAAGTTCTTTCAATAGCATGATATCAATAGCAATTTGGATTAATTTGAGCTGAATGGATGTTTACAGATATATTAACATTACTGTCAAGATTTCTTTAAGATTTCTTTAATATTAAGGCACTGAGGTCTGTATTTGCCTGAAGAGAACAAATACATTTTTGAAGATGGTTTCATGTCAAGAGAGGAAATAACAGAGAATAAATATGCCATATTTGTACCATACCACAGTGATTTGTTTACCTTTCCAGAAAATAAAAGGTCACCCTTATAAAGGCATAAATGTGGTGGGATAAAGATGTAACTAGTTTCATAATAAGAAGAGATTCCTTACACAAAAGAAAAAACATATAAGTGTTTATTATTATAAAAGAATTATCCAGCTGACTTTGGCAGTTGTTTTTCTGCAAGCTAGCTAAGCTAAAATTTAACTCTTATTACTTTCTGTTTTGTACCTTAATTATGCATATTCTGTAGTTAAGCAATTAAAATTAGGCACATATTCTTCTAAAGGAATATACACTCTTCTTCTGCGACTCATTAGAAAATGTCTACCTGGGAAGAACAGGTTTCCCTTGAGGCAATTGGGCTGCTCAAACTTTATTGTGCACACAAATCACCCAAAGGATCTCATTAAAATGCAGATTCAAATTCAGGGGGTTTGTGGTGAGACCTGAGAGCTTGCATTTCTAACAAACACCCTGATTCTGCTGGTCTCTGGACCATAATTGGAGAAGCCAGGGTATACAAAAATGCAAAAACATGCGACTAAGGATCACAGAATGTGAAGACAGTATTTCTGCTCAGTGGGGAAAAAAGGATACATAACATTTTTTGAAGGAAAAAATTACACATATACACAACAAGCATATATCAAAAAAAAGTCACTTAGCGACTTAACTGTAATTTATAAAACAGGGACACCTGGATGGCTCAAGGGTTGAGCGTCTGCCTTTGGCTCAGGTCCTTATCCCAGGATCCTGGATTGAGTCCTACATGGGGCTCCTTGTGGGGAACCTGCTTCTCCCTCTGCCTATGTCTCTGTCTCTCTCTTTCTGTGTCTCTCATGAATAAATAAATAAAATCTTTTTAAAAAATGCATACACCAGAAACCCAGTCAGCCTTAATGAATAGTGGGGACTAAATGAAAACCACTTCTCTAATGTAAACCACAAAAATTTACGTCTTAAAAGTATGAATTACATGGGACAATTAAGAACTTCAGGAGCTTATTTTCATAGTGCAGAAACTCTTTTCAAGATGAAATGTGGATATATATGTATGGTGTGTATGTGTGTATCAAATTTTGTATGCCAAATGTTATGGGATACAATGACAGTACAAGTTGATTACTCACAAACTACTCTTGTTTTGTAAAAATCTCATTTTTTTTTTCTGTGCTTAAGGAGTTATCTATACAATACAGAGACTTTCTAAGAAGAAATCTATACTTTAAAGAGCCTAATATTAAAAACATAGCCAAACATCAAAACAAGTCATACATACATGTGCGCTGTGTAAGTCTGAAAATGGATTATTATAATAGTACTAAAGAGAGGAGGAACATCCAGAATTTGTTCCCTTCATTCAATATAGCTGTCTTAATGTCCTGAATACCTGAAACAGCCAGATACTAGAAATAAAACACATTTCTAAGATTCTTTTCTACTTGGATACAAAGAACAGAACCTATATTTATGAGAATTTACCATGTTCTAAAGATTTTGCTAGCTGTTTTAATCTGTTTGCCCACCTATAGGACCATTCAACATTTGAAACGGAAACATTAAGTAACTGCTGTTGGTCACAGAGCAAGACAGTTCTGTTGTCCTTTGTAAATAAATGTAAAAGCAGATCCTTTTCCTAGGATTCTTACCCAAATCACCTTTAATAATGCATCCTGTAGGTTAGAGACAAGATCTCTGAGCTTTTGTAATTTGAGGGATAGTGCCAACTATATTAACTGGGTGAGAATTTCAAATGAGAAACTCTGTATTTTGTTTATCCTTTTCTAAGATGAAATACAGAGTAATGTATACCTAACCAGTAAATGGATCCTTTAGAAAGAAAATAAGGTACATGTCTTCTTGGAAAATGTTTGTATAGTCTGACCCGGTCCTCCTCCCTCAGGAAATTCACATTAAGAAATATTCTGAGGGATCCCTGGGTGGCGCAGCGGTTTGGCACCTGCCTTTGGCCCAGGGCACGATCCTGGAGACCTAGGATCGAATCCCACGTCGGGCTCCCGGTGCATGGAGCCTGCTTCTCCCTCTGCCTATGTCTCTGCCTCTCTCTCTCTCTGTGTGTGTAACTACCATAATCATAAATAAAAATTTTAAAAAAATAAGAAATATTCTGAAACAATAAAAAGCCAAATGCATCAAGAAGTTTACTTTGGTATTTATCAAAAATGGGGAAAAAAACTAGAAACTATACTTAAAATGAGGAAACAGTTTTGTATCATGACAGAAAATATGCAGCCCTTAAAATTAAAATTATGTCTACATCATAAGCATTATGTTGCTATGTATTCTCAAATAGAAAGCATATTTTTTTTAGAAAGCATATTTTAAATATACTGATCTCAATTATGTGGAAATGATATATTTTGAGGAACAGATGAGAATATGGATAGCAATAATTTATTAGAGTTGTATAACTGTGAACAGCCATTTGTAATAAATTCTATAAAATATGCATATTTGTTATAATATCTGTCCATTTTTAAAGTTCCCCAAATGTAAAAATCAGCCCTATAGGATTATTTTGAAAAAAAAAAAAAAAGTAGTTTGTAAGCCTAGTTTCCAGCAAAAAAAAAAAAAAAAAAAAGGTTATTTTAGCTTTAGAAATCATATTTTGTAAAATAAAACGATCACTGCTATATTTCATGTCCAAACCATAGACTTCGGGACACCTGGGTGGTTCATTGGTTGAGTGTCTGCCTTCAGCTCAGGGCCTGATCCAGAGATCCGGGATGGAGTCCCAGTACAGGGCTCCCTGCAGGGGGCCTGCTTCTCCCTCTGCCTGTGTCTCTGCCTCTCTGTCTCTGCGTCTCTCATGAATAAATAAATAAATCTTTAAATAAATAAATAAATAAATAAATAAATAAATAAATAAACCATAGACTGATTCATCTAAGAAGGCTAATTTCAATATCAGTTCATATAATTTTGTGAGTTATTCAGCCACAGTTTATACAGCATGTAAACTATTTTTGTTTTTTGATTTTGTGAAAATGAACAATATGTAGGATCCTAGGTAAAAGACACACTGTTCACAGAATCTTCTATAAAAATCATTATTATGTACTTGTCCTTTAACTGAATTGTTTTCAAAAGAAGTCATTAATGTGAAAAGAAAATGAATTTAAGAACAGGCTCTGAGGCGCTCCTGATGGCTCAGTTAAGTGGCTGACTTCAGCTTAGATCTTAATCTTAGGGTCCTGGGATCTAGCTCCTGCTTTGGGTTTTGTGCTCAGTGGGGAGTCAGCTTCTCCCTCTTCTTCTCCCTCTGCCCATCCCCTCCCCCATCAGTTCCCCCTACTCATACACTCTCTCAAATAAACAGAATCTTAAAAAAAAAAAGAACAGGTTCTGAAACTTTATCACAGCTCACTTATTAAACTGTGTGAGGTTTAGGCAAGTTACTTAACATCTCTGTGTTTCAAATTACTTGTTCAGATTATTATTGTGCATAATAATAATGCCTACTCATTATTAAACTAGAGTTTAATAACTATAGTTTAAAACTATAGTTTTTAGGGATCCCTGGGTGGCGCAGCGGTTTAGCGTCTGCCTTTGGCCCAGGGCGCGATCCTGGAGATCCAGGATCGAATTCCACGTCAGGCTCCCGGTGCATGGAGCCTGCTTCTCTCTCTCTCTCTCTCTCTTTCTCTCTCTCTGTGTGACTATCATAAATAAATAAAAAATTAAAAAAAATAAAAATAAAAAATAAAACTATAGTTTTTAGATGGAAAGCACTTAGAACAGTAACAGGCTATCGTAAGTAACATAAATTTTCTTTATTTTAAAAAAAATAAAATAAAGTATTCTACAAAGTACACAGCAAAAAATAAATTTTATGCTGTTGTACAAAGAGAAACCCCTAGAACCCTACTTATCTTAAAGTTGACCTAAGCAGGTCACTTAGAATCCGGTTCCTCATTAATAAAACGGGATAAATACCACATCATAAGTTTCAGATAGGATTAAATACGACATATAACAGAAGTCAATGCAATGTAATCAATCTACTCTTTCTTAAATTTTATGTGGCCTAGCATAGGTTCTAATGAAGAACAGATGGCTTGCAAATAATAATTTTTAAAAGGAGGTTTACATGTGCAAAAGCATAGTTTATCAAGGGGACATGGATATAATTTACTTTTTCAAAAACTTTAACCAGTCAAATTGTCTTGTCATTATCCCTTACATATTTAACGTACTCTGATGCCAGAGTGTGAACACTTTCCTTTAAGAATATAAAAAAATATCAATAGGTGGACAGAGAGGGCTGTCATCATTATCTGATTTAAATCTATCTTTACAGAAGACAATTAGCCCTCAAAATTCAATGGTCTTTGAAATCACTAGTGTTAATTTTTGGAATCTGGCAACTCAAACTTTCAGGAAAAATAAGCGCCTTAAATGTTGTTGTTGTTTTTTTTTTTTTTTTGGTCAGGAAAAATATCCATGTCTTGTTGCTACCTTCCAGAGGGTAGAAGTTTCATCCGAAGCAGTGAATAAGACATCCAAGAAAATTGTGGAAAGGTATCACTTTAGAAAAGGTAAAAAACGGACACAGCTTATGCAATACACAATCTAAAGGAATGGAGGTCAGAGGTTAAACTCTATTGACAAAAAAAACATAGGTGCTAGTAAATCTTCATTTGAAAAGCTGCTTACTTTAAAACTCTCCATGAGCAACTAAGAGAAAGCATGATACATAGAAATATTTTTCAAAAAGCTGCTGAGGGAATAAGGTTCGCCAGTGAAGAACAATAATTTCTTACAACATGGATATCTTATTACTACATCTGATCTTTTCATGGTAATACAGTATTTTCAAGTACTTTGTTTCCCCTAGACTCAAAAACTCCGAAAACAAAGATATCCTCCTAAAGGTATAACTTGAACTTCAACAAAAAGATAACACAGAATATTAATCCTACTATTAAAAGCAACAACTTCTAAGTAAAAGTGAAAAGAAAATATATGAAACCACAACATAGCCCAATCTGCCTTCACTGAATACAAATTAGGGAGGGAGCTTTTGCTCCCTCTAGAGACCTCTAAATTTGAATCAATCATCAGAGCAAAATCTACTAAAATTATTGTAAAGCTAGAGACATCTACACAATTTGAAGATATTATTTCCCACAAATCAGCCTTAATAAATGAACGTGTACACCTGTAAACCCAACAACTTCAAACAACTGAAGACGTTCCCAAGTACCTGCAATGTGCTAAGAATCATGATTGTATTCATTTCGGTCTACATGGCAACAGTATAAAATCTAGTATTATATTCACATTTTATAGGTATGGGAACAGAAACAGTATGGGAACAGAGTCTCATAAAATACATGCATACACACAGATAAGAACACAGAGTTGAATGACTTACCCAAGATCACCAAGCTGGCTAAATGTACAAAGAAAATTCAAATCCAAATAAAACAGCCCAGAACTTCTAACTCTATGCAATATGCAGTGCTGATTTTGTCTATGTAATTAAGATGCTCATAGTTAAAAATTCAGTATAAACAATCTTAATTTAGAGATAAACTATCTAACTTTGGGCACCAAGTTATTTAAAATAACTGATCAGCATAAATGTCAATAAAGAAAATGAATGTGAGAGACATATCTAAATACCTTGAGAGAAAATGGCATCTTCTATTGTTTAGTCCCCGCTGGAATAACATAGTCAAAATGGTCATTTAAAATAACTAGTATAAATAATAATTTTAAATACTTTTCTAAGAATAATATCCTTGTAAAGACTTTACGGAAAGAACTTTTAAAAGTCAAAAAATGCCCTAAAAAGGACACACCACTCCTACCTCCAAGAAATCAAAATACTGTTATTTTAAATGTGCAGCTCTGCATAAAAATGCCTTCATGTAGTGATTATATGAAATATAAACTAGTATAAAGTCACCACAGAAAGTGTTATTCAAATTTTGACTGCAAGATGGTTTTAGATAGGGCAAATGTCAGATTCCAGACGTGATATATATAATCCTAAATGCTAGCTGATCTCATTTCATTGTTCTTCTTGAATGAACTATCATGCTAATTGCATAGTTCTGTTCCACACTGCCTTTGGCAAAGCAAACAGCAACACGTTCAGATTAAATGTCTATGCGGTTACCCAAGGAGATGAAATGACACAACTCTGATTCTTTTGCTTACTGTCTCCTTTGTCATCATCATTCTCAATCAAATCCTGCCAGGCTTTGAACATGTGATTACGGTCTTCAAAGCTACAACAGAGTCAAAGAAGCTGGCCTAATGATGCTTAACACAAAGAATTTAGATGAAGCCCCTGACTTCCAGAGGCAGAAATACTCAGTAGTGAAGAAATTAGTGCCAATAACTCAATGCACATCCACAAAATATGTCTGTGCATACAGATGTGTGTGCAGACATAATTTTTAGATATCAATGTAAAATCCATTGTGCAGCTGAAATCATTCGAAATAAATTTAATTTGAGCAATAGGAGAGAGGGGCAGAGAGGATTCATAGGAAGATGACAGTTTAGAAATCCAATTCTGCTATGAGAGAATTCAACAAGGAACAGTACCTAGAGTGATTCTTAGCACCTTAAACAGAACTTTCTCTTCTGGCTTCCTTGATGGTGAAAATGAATCTAATGCAAACATTCATCAAATACCTACCATGTGTGAGGCTCTCTAATGCCTGCAATCCCCAATCCTCCATATAGGAGTAGGAATCACAGATCTCCCAGACTATTTCAGATTTATTCAGCTTAATTTTACATAACTCAAAGCCAGACTTCTCCCTTGATTTTCAGAGCCATAGCTCCTACTGATTGGGTCTTCTGACTTTACCTTGAATGTTCTTGAACATGTAAGACACAACATGTTCAAAAATAAGTTATATATTGACCCAACTCTTTTTTTCCTTCATCCTTAGGTTTAACCTCAAATGGACCCTTGTTCTACATCCCACATCTTGAGAAATGAAATCACACACACCAAGCCCTGAAGAATCACCTTTCTTCTCTAATTATGCATACCCAGTTTTCAACTTCTAATAGGCTCTTTCTTCTGATTGCTTTTTCAGTGAGTCCTCCCTCATTTAACATTGACACAAATATGTCAATTCACGGCCTTAATTACTTATTACCAGGTTTATGCAATGACTAAGCGTCCTCCCTGACTCTAGTTATACCCTAATCATCTTCCACTTGGCTGTTCTTTATGTTGTTGTGGTTGCTACTATTTTTTAAGGTAAAATTATGTCATATTATTTGCTAAAAAATCTGTGAAGTTTCCTACATCCTCCTAAAATGCTTCTAGTTTGATTTTAGCATACAACATAAAGCCCCACATCCTAAGGGCCCCACCTCTTCTTTAGCCATCTTCCATGTCTCTTTCCTGCTCTCTCAATCACCAACATCCATCCACTCCCCAGTAGTTTTCCCATTTACAGTCTCCCAAAGGCCAACTTACTACACATGCTGTTCCTCTGTCTGAAATACATTCTCCCCACTCAATAATACTGATGCTTTTAGAAACACTCGCTCAAACATCATTTCTTCTAAAAAGTCTTCCTGTCTAGGGGCACATGGATCTGTTAGTTGGTTAAGTGTTCAATTCTTGGTTTCAGCTCAGGTCATGATCTCAGGCCAGCAGAGAGTCTGCTGGAGATTCTCTCTCACTCCCTCTCTCCTCCTTCTCTCTCTGCCCCTCCCCCACTTGGATGTGCATGCTTGCTTGTTCATTCTCTCTCAAATAATCTTAAAAAAAAAGAAAAAGCCTTCCTGTCTTGTGCTATCATCAATCCCATTGTGCATTTCTTTTATTGTACATATGACATAAAATCACAGCATATGTGCAACAGAAGCAGGAGTACTATCTCCCTGGTTTCAACTACATATACAAAGTTTAGTATGACTTGCACCCCTAAAATATATACCAAACATTTCTTGAGTAAACAAATTTGCAATTATTTTTTGTACTTTTCTATCTCTCTTCAAGTAGCTCTTCAAGGCGAGATACTCATTTCATTATTCCCAGTGAATGAAACAAGCAGGCATTCAATTCTTTTTAATTCATTCAACTAAGAAATCGCAAAAGTAGATGAATGCACCTATACAAATGTGTACATCTAATGCAAATTAGGTATGTCTCATCTTGATATACTTGAAGTCAAGCCAAGAAGTTCATAGTATAATCAAAGATATGGATCACTACCTTGATTCCTTTATTACCATGCCTGGTGCAAAAAATAAAATAGGTCCCAGAATCCCTGGGTAGCTCAGCGGTTCAGTGCCTGCCTTTGGCCCAAGGCATGATCCTGGGGTTCTGGGATCGAGTCCCACATCAGGCTCCCTGCATGGAGCCTACTTCTCCCTCTGCCTGTGTCTCTGCCTCTCTCTCTCTCTCTCTCTCATGAATAAATAAATAAAATATTTTTTTAAAAGAATAAAATAGGTCCCTTTGTCAAGTATAGGTAAGTCTGATTCCAGAGATGACAGATTGCTTCCTCACTTACATTATCAATTTTTCCCACCCTGAGAGTATAATCTCTGAGTCAGTGAATGCTTCTAAGGTTCTAAGGATGCCTCACTATTGCTACTTACTTGATCCCAAAGGCAAATGTGACTCAAGTAGGTAAATTAATGAAAAAACTATAACAAGGGATCAAGTATTAGAGAAAAAGGGGACTGTGAGAGAAACTCAAGAGGAGGAAAGTGATACCAAAACGAAGTAGCATTTGAATAGCAAGCTGAAGGATGACTAAGAGTTCAAAAGTCCAGATCACATTCAGTAAGAGATCAATGGAAAGACCGATGGGCAGCTGGCTGTCCTCTAACTAGTTACTTGTCATCATAAGAATTTAATCCTCTTACAAATCAATTTAGGTTGGTATTATGATAACCCTACAAACCTGACAGGAAACAGAAAGTTTTACAGTAATTCTTCATCCCCATGCAACAACTTTAGTGAAGCTTCTCAGGTACCTTACATAGAACACCACTGTAAAATTGTTTACTGTTTACAAATTCATTTACCAGCCCCTTAGTTTCTTCAACTTTTTTGAAAGAGAAAAGGAGAGGCAAAGATAGGGGAAAAAGGAGAAGAAAAGAGAGAAAGGAATCAGTACCATTAAACAGTAGAACCCAAGGAAGGAGTAAAGAGTGGGTGAAGAGTGCCATAGTATTTAATTATCTCATTCCAGTTGAGACAGTAAAGTAGGAAAAAGTGTGACCTGGGGTAAAATCAGAAGGGGAAAGACTCCTCTCCTAAAAGGACTCATCATTCTCAAGATTTGGACTACTTTATTTATAAAGAGAGGATGGACTCTGGAGGCAGACTGCCTCGACTCAAATCCTGGATCTTCCCAGACAACCCTGGGCAGTATTTTAATTTCTCCCAGTTGCCAGTAAAATGGGGATTATTATTGTACTTATCTCATTGGATGTTATGAGAATTAAATAAATCAATATTCTCAAGGCAACTGGAACAGCCCTGGTACTTAATGAGCACTATACAACTATGTGTGTTAAGTAAACATATATGCATTTTAAGATAACAAAATGAGCTCAAAACATGACTTTCAACAGATAAAAAACAGGCAAGAACCTACATCCAGCAGCAATTCTGCAGGAGGGCTTAGAGATTTAGTTCCCATTCATTATCCATCAGATAAATCAAAAATCAAGATCTTTTCAACCTCACACACATTGCTAGGCAAACACAACATATCCTTCCTTCCAGTGTTCCTGCACCTTTACCACATAGAATTCATGGAGCCTTCACTGCTCCTCACAGTTCCTGAATAACTGCATGGTACCATAAACATTGTAAATTCCATGCTCTCACCTCTGCTAACTAAATAAAGTTAACTTTGTAAATCTAATAATGAGAAGATTTCTATATGGAGGGAACTACTTGCATATTCATTAGAATTACTGTTTAGTAGGACACCTGGTTGGCTCAGCTGTTGAGCGTCTGCCTTACGCTCAGGTTGTGATCCCAGGGTCCCAGGACCCAGTCCCACAACGGGCTCCCTGCATGGAGCCTGCTTCTCCCTCTGCCTGTGTCTCTGCCTCTCTCTCTGTGTCTCTCATGAATAAATAAATAAAATATTTTTTAAAAATCTCTTACAGAATTACTGTTTAACAATATTTTTTAAAAATATAATAATGACTTACTTTCTTATGAGTTCAGAGTCTTGAGACACATTGGGTTCAAATGCTAGCTACATTATTTACTAGTTATGAAACTCGGACTTAACCTGTCTTTGCCTCACTTCCTCATATATAAAATGAGGATAACAACGTATGTACGTACATATGTATGGATGTATGTATATAAAGCACTTGGAATATTACCTGGCAAATAGCAAGTGCTAAGTGAGCTTTTGTTATTAGCATGATTGTTATTCTTCATAAAGCACAATGACTATATTCCTTCCTTTTGTTGGTCAGAAATCATATTCTACTTGTGAAAAATCCAGCCAAATACATTATGGATTCTGTGCATGTTCATTTATTTTAAATTCTGTTCACGAAGCAAAAGGGGAAAAAAAAGGAAAATATTTTAAAGTACTACATTATACCATTTTAATAAATGTCTATCGAGTTGAAAAGATATTTAATGAGCAGACTATTTTAGCATCTCTGGTACTTCTTGTCAATCATTATAAAAAAGATGCAGAAATCACCAGCATTCACCATTTTTCTACATGCATATGCAAATCACTGATTTCTCTAAGCCTGTCAGGTTTACTGTAGAGAGGCTAATGATGTAAATATGAAATGGCAATTTCTTCCCAATAATTCCTCAATACTCATCGCTCAGAAGCAGTTTAATATGCAAGGGAATAGCATCCTAGTTACTGGAATAAAACCTTGCATCTTTTTATCACCAGCCATTCAAAATATGGGATGTAAGCTGGTACCATAAGCATACTTGATGGAAACTCTTAATCTCTCCTTAAAAGCTCTGCTGTACACATAAAAATATCAAGAAGTCATAATTTGACTGGCAGTTTCCTTATACAGAACACCAAAAATGTTTTTACATTTTTGTTTTACTATAAAAGAAAATTCTATGCAAAATATAAATGGAATGGTTGATCCTCCATTCTTCTTTATTTAAACAGAAAAAAAAAATGTGAGGGAAACTGATTAAATGGGTCTTTTTTTTTAATGCAGTAATCACTAAAAGCTCATTACCAAGCACTCTCCTTGTTGGGTATAATTTACATAGTGAAAAGGAGGAAATGAGCCAT